>NW_027262984.1:41606-66606 GCF_902827115.2 Pseudochaenichthys georgianus
AGCGAACGTTAGCTATCTAGCTAACGACAGAACGTTAGCAATGTATTTTACAAGCTAACTAGTGAATATTAGCAATGTGAAAGCTGGCTAGGTCACGTAATCTTTCTACCTAACATACTTACATACTGCAATCTGAAGTTAGCCATGTACTTTACAAACTAGATTACATTAGATTTAAATCTAACTAGTTATCTTTCTTATAACAAGCTAGCTGGATAATATTAGCTATCTAGCTAGTTATGGCTCTCGTAATTTAAATTTGAATTATTATTTGATAACATATGATTAAATCTGCAGTGAAGATCTGTGTCTACTGTTCAGGCAGTAAAACATTGCTTTTAAGACACAGCTTCTTAAGTCTTAAACATGGCTTTCAATTCCCAAATATGTGTTATTTGGATGAACTAATCATACATTGGTAATCTGAAATGCTAAATGTCCTGCCTTATTTAAAAACTAAACAAATGTGTAAAACCACAAAGAAATGCCAGGTGTAAATGCAAACATCTTGGTCAGACAGCACTGATGCTATTTAGCTAGTGAACGTTAGCTATGTATTTTACAAGCTAACTAGCAAACATTAGCTATCTAAGAAGCTGGCTAGCTTACATTAGCTTTCTAGCTAACATGCTTGCTATCGAAAGTTAGCTATCTACTTTTCAAGCTAGATTATGTTCGATTTTAATCTAACTAGTTATCTATCTTGAGTTAGCTACCTATCTATCAAGCTAGCTGGATGCTTGACTATCTAGCTATGGCAAAACTACTGGCTCTCTTGAATTTAAATTTGAATTACTATTTGATTTCTTGCAGTGAGGACCCGTGTCTGCTGTTGAGCACAGTGAGAGCAAGTAAAAACATTGGTGACGTGAAAATTGGCTTCTTTCACAGTCTCAAGTCTCAAACATGGATGTAAATTCCCAACTATGTGCTGTTTGGATAAACTAATCACATATTGGTAATCTACATGGTTAGTTTATTTCCTTTTAAAGTGTTATTATTTAATAAGAGCTTATTAAAAAGCTTAAAAGCTGTTTATCTGGCAGTTAAAGGTTGATAAAGACGGTAACGCTATGCAATGTAATAGCAATTACGCTTTAACAGGAAGAACCAACACAAAATAAGGCACTATGGAAACGCCTTAGAGCAGTGCTTCTCAAAGTGTGGTCCGCGGACCACTGGTGGTCCGTGAGCGCCCCCAAGTGGTCCGTGAGTATATTGGTAAAATTTCACATTTGAAATAAATAAATGAATTTAAGTTTTCCGCACTCTCGCGGGAATATCTCCGCAATGGAGCGAGCTTAAGTTTCATTTTCAATTGCATGATATAGCCCAGCGCAACACCTTCATCACACATATTGCCAATTGTTTGTCCCACTTTCAGGCAATTTGTAATCTGTTCTAGAAAAACGATGTGATTTTGGATATTTGTGGAGTTAGGTGGTCCGCGAGTGTTCTTTTATTGGTTAAGTCCTTGGTATGAAAAAGTTTGAGAAACACTGGCCTAGAGCAGATGAAGCATACGGTGAATAGAAAGATCATTTTTGTGAAACCACAGTTGGAAGGAGTTTATAAGCGTGTTGTGTTCATGCAGCGCAGGAATCTCTCATTAGCTCACTACCTGCTGGTTCCTGTTGCTTTCAAACAGCAGGCATTGCATTCGTCTTCACAAAGTGAGAGCTGCCGGGGGAAAGCCCAAACTCACCGCTGCTGTTAATATATCAGGAGAAAGAAACCGCGCTGTGGACAAACTTAATGGGGGAGCCGAGTAATTTAGAGAGAGAGAGAGCAATTTATCAAGAAATGGAGTGGGGATACACACACAAACACACACACACACACACACACACACACACACACACACACACACACACACACACACACACACACACACACACACACACCCACACACACACACACACACACACACACACACACACACACACACACACACACACACACACACACACACACACACACACACACACACACACACACACACACACACACACACACACACACACACACCACACACACACACACACACACACACACACACACACACACACACACACACACACACACACACACACACACACCGTCATGTGATATCGCCCTGTGGTGTAAACTTTTAATTTGAACCCCCTGAATCCATCGCACACACGGCACACTACACACACGTTTCCACTCCACTGCTTCTGGATTTTAAAATAGAAATCTTAGTTGGACACAGATAGGCTCCGAGGTTTTTCTGACCACCGTGGCGTTTTAAATCCGTGTGCGGGAGAACAATGTGGGTCAATCTGTCACATCTGTGCTGTGAGAAAGCGGTGGACGAGATGGAGCAGATTGCTGCTGCGCGCACACGTTTTATCACAGTTTGCTATTTATTATTTTGTGCATTAAGTCAGTTTTTAATGCAGTTCTGTATCAGCGTGTTGTGTGCTCACCTTGCACATTGTTATATTCATCTTATCTGACACTGTTCTGTTCCTGCTGTTTTCTCGCTGCTGCAACAACTCCAGTCACCTCAGAGGAATTATTAAAGCACGGAAAGCATGTGCAGTAATTCCCACGACTATGCACCTTTCTTTTAATGCATACTGTACGTTTTTGCACTGTGAAGTCCGCTGATCTTATCATCTAATATCAAGTCATAGTTGAACTCGGTTTGAATATAATGTACCATGCAAGAGCTGCTTGTTTAAAAAGGTCCTCTTATGCTTTAATCCTTTGTATCAACCTAGACCTAATTCCTGTGTTTATGTACCATTAAGCACTTTATTATATTTGTCCTTTTCTTCAGAATTGTATTATTTTCCATATATTATTTTTGCTTTAAGAACTGGATAATGGTTTCACACAAAGTTTGATAGTTGCTCCGTAATATCAAATTCATTCCTGTGTTTATGCACCATTATACACCAACACCAATCATTGAATCGGCACTAATTCTAATCCCTAAAATCCCCCAAAATACCCTCCCAAAAATCAGACAAAGTTCATTACCGTTAGACATACCTTGGGGGGGGGCGTCGGAGCCGGGGTACTCCCTCTGGTCCAGTTTGTTCCAGCGCTGCATCAGCTTTATGACCATGGGGTTACTGAAGTCCACCAGCTGGAAGCCCGTTACGTTCGCTCCGCCGTGCATAAAACGCTCCAGATTAATGTCCTTGAAACCCTGAGGAGAGAAACCAGAGAGAAACCAGAGAAAACGCTGAATCCAGGGACAGAAAAACTGGAAAAAATCAAATGACTTCTTAAATTCCAGAACATTATGTTCAAAAAGCCCCCAGTGCGCTTTTATCCTTTCCTTTATATCAACCTCGACCTACTTCCTGTGTTTATGCACCATTTTAAACTAAAACAAGGTCATTTCATGTTTTTTTACAGGGTAATTTGTTTTTTTTGTTTATTTAGAATTGTATTACTTTCAATATAATATTTTTTAATTTGAGAATTTCTTAATGGTTCAAGCCATGCATGAAGCGCTCCAGATGAATGTCCTTAAAACCCTGAGGAGGAAACGAGAGAGAAAACACAGAAAAACTGGAGAAAAATATATAAAGGAATTCTTCCATTCCGGAACATCACTGACATCACTACGGAACACTGTGACATCACTACGGAACATCACTACGGAACACTGTGACATCACTACGGAACATCACTGACATCACTACGGAACACTGTGACATCACTACGGAACATCACTGACATCACTACGGAACACTGTGACATCACTACGGAACATCACTGACATCACTACGGAACACTGTGACATCACTACGGAACATCACTGACATCACTACGGAACACTGTGACATCACTACGGAACACTGTGACATCACTACGGAACACTGTGACATCACTACGGAACATCACTGACATCACTACGGAACACTGTGACATCACTACGGAACACTGGAACACTGTGACATCACTACGGAACACTGGAACACTGTGACATCACTACGGAACACTGTGACATCACCAACAGTGTTAACGGAGTTACAGTAATGTATTTTTGCTGCAACGAAGTAATGTAACGCATTACTAATGACATTTGGGTAATATACTACCCGTTACAATTCTCCGTAACGCAGTTTTAACCCAAAATGAAAATGGTGTTTTGATTTTTAAGAATTGACTAACATCACGAGACATTCCGACACCAGAGAAAAATGGTGCCGGTAGATTAGTAAGCCTGGAGTTTACGTAATCAGTCAGGCTGCTCTTGATGAGCCTGAAGGGTGTTCTTTCCCCATCACGACCAAGTCGCTGCACATCACCCCGCTTATCACACGGCCAGATACTAAACAAACCAAGGAATCGACTCCCAATATTAATTGAAATTATTTTATTGACTTAAAATGATCGTATTGTTTCCGCTAAGAAAATTAAAAACTCCGTTCCGCGGCGCACCAATGGCTCGAATGCGACAACAACAACAACTTTACGGCAGCACTGTCCCACTCTGGTCACAGTTTCTGATCCACTAACAAGTCCTTAAACCCTGCAGAGCCCACACCGTGTTCTTGTTCGTGTTCACTTCTTCTTTTGTTGATTCATCTGACGTCCAGCGCTCCGTCTTTTACTTTCTCTTTCTTGATCCTCCTTAGCAACGGAATTGACCAATCAGAATCGAGTATTCAACTAAGCCTTGTAATACAAGTTTTTAGTAGCCTTAAGGGCATACACAGTTGCTGCACTAAACTACATTTTAGCATTTAAAATACCTAGCCATTATTTTGCGATTATTTTGGTGAAAGTAACTCAAAAGTAATGTAACTCATTACATTTCATAGACAGTAATATTGTAATGTAACTTATTACTTAAAAAAGACGGTAATAAGTACTATGTAGTATGTACTGTATTACATTTTGGAAAACACTTGCCCAACACGGCTACTGAACACGGGGACATCACTACGGAACACTGTGACATCACTACGGAACACTGTGACATCACTACGGAACACTGTGACATCACTACGGAACACTGTGACATCACTACGGAACACGGGGACATCACTACGGAACACTGTGACATCACTACGGAACACGGGGACATCACTACGGAACACTGTGACATCACTACGGAACACGGGGACATACAAATATATTTAAAGAGGCCCTATTATGCTTTTTGAGTATTTTTTAAACGCCCTCCATTGAACTGTTTACTTCCGGTAAACACAGTGACATCACCATGTAATGATCTCGCTCCTATTGGCTAGCGCTCAGACACATTGTACGTACGTACTATTTTTTTATTAGTTAATAATCTGAATATGTAAAAAGCTGTCAGATAAATGTAGTGGAGTTAAAAGTACAATAGTAGCTTCTGAAATGCAGTGGAGGAGAAGTATAAAGTAGCATATATTGAAGAAGACATATAAAGACACATTAATTGGACACTTTTGTTTACTTCTCTAATACAGTGACATCACTACGGAACACGCACGCTCCTATTGGCTAGCACTCCTACACATTGCACGTGATAGGCTAAAGGGGTGGGACATCTCTAAGAGGTTGACCAATCACAACAGAGCCGGCCAGCAACCAATCAGAGTAGACTGGGCTCTGGTTTCAGGCGGGGGGTGAACAATTATTATTATTTGTATTATTATTATCAATTTAAATATTTAGTATTTATTTTACTATTCATTTTATATATTATTATTATTATTGCCACGATATTTCTTGATTTAATTATTATTCCTTTAATTGCCAACATATGCTGTGGCTATCGTACACATGACAATGCAGCCTTTACACCGTGACACAGTTGGCCAACAGACACACAGAAAGCACGGGAACCTTTGGGAGTGAACCCGATGTTGGAGATAAAGAGAGAAATACGGGAAAGAAACGAAGTTACAGAGAAAAGAATGGACTCCTCACCAGGTTGGCCATGATGTAATGGTAGCCTTTGACGTGTTTCCCCACGCTGACGATCTGCAGGAAGCGAAGCACAACTCAACGTTAATGTGAGCGGATCACAGCAGGGCATACGTTAATTACAGTAAACGGTGCGTGTGACAAGTGTGTGTGTGTGTGTGTGTGTGTGTGTGTGTGTGTGTGTGTGTGGGTTAATCCATGGAAGATCGGACGTCTAAACAAATGAACAGGCCGGCGTGTCACAGAGGAAACAAACGCTTCACGCTTTCAGAGATGTGCCAATGCGTCTCACACACACACACACACACACACACACACACACACACACACACACACACACACACACACACACACACACACACACACACACACACACACACACACACACACACACACACACACACACACACACACACACACACACACACACACACACACACACACACACACACACACACACACACACACACACACACACACACACACACACACACACACACACACACACACACACACACACACACACACACACACACACACACACACACACACACACACACACACACACACACACACACACACACACACACACACACACACACACACACACACACACACACACACACACACACACACAAAGAGCTGCATCTTGCTGATAAAAACTGATTTTGAAAGCTGACATCTGCTGGAAAATCCTACTGGACGTCCGGTTAATGCGGGCGTGAATTGAGATGAAGACACAGCTGCGATATGCACGATTTCAAATCAAACACTTCCTTTATATCGAAATGTATCACTATTAGAACACAATAACACACCACTGAGACGTTTAACTTCTATTAGTCTAGAGTGGTGCAGGAATCAGTCCTTGTGTCAGCATTAGAGCACTTCCTGTCCTTCATCTGGAAGTCAATGGGTTTTTTTTTTGTGTGTTTTCGTTAGACCTTGAAATAAGGTCTAAACATGTTTAACGGTTTCTCCAGAAGGTCATTTGATGCATAAGAGATGATAATTAGCGGATGTATTAATGCCAGTGATCTTTGTAAAGCAGGACAAGATGTTCATATTTAACCTTCAGCTGCTGGAGCCTTTATGTTAATGATGACATTCAGTGGAACGCTACAGATCTGACTTTAGCGTTTATTCAGGTACGAGAGCTCTAACATTGCTGATATATTTGGGGACATTTAGTGCTTTTAAACTTCTCGGACATTCATTTTAAAAGCCCATTTTTTTGTAAGGTTACAGGGGGTTCATTGGCCGAAATGGAATAGCGTCACAGCGTATACTTTACATTACATCATTACATTGTATTTAGCTGACGCTTTTATCCAAAGCGACTTACAATAAGTGCATTCGACCAGGAAGACACAACCTTGAGGAAAACAGAATCATAAAGTACATCAGGCTTCATAGAGCTAAACATTTCAAGTGCTACTCAACTGGCTTTAGAGAAGCCAGTCCTTTGTTAGTATATAAGTGCTTTGTTAATAGTTCTATCCTCGAGGTGGAGTCGAAGGAGATGAGTTCTCAGTCTGGAAGGTGTGTGAGCTTTCTGCTGTCCTGATGTCAATGGGAGCTCATTCCACCATCTTGGAGCCAGGACAGCAAACCCACGTGTTTCTGCTGATGGGAACTTGGGTCCCCTTCGCAGCGAGGGTGCAGCGAGTCGTCTGGCTGATGCAGAGCGGAGTGCACGTGCTGGGGTGTACGGTTTTAACCATGTCCTGGATGTAGGAAGGGCCAGATCCATTCGCAGCATGGTACGCAAGCACCAGGGTCTTGAAGTGGATTCTAGCAGTTACCGGAAGCCAGTGGAGGGAGCGGAGGAGCGGCGTGGTGTGGGAACATTCAGGAAGGTTGAAGACCAGACGAGCCGCTGCATTCTGGATGAGAGAGGTCGAATGGCACATGCAGGTAGACCAGCCAGGAGGGAGTTGCAGTAGTCTAGGCGTGAGATGACGAGAGCCTGGACCAGAACCTGCGTGGCTCTCTGGGTCAGCTGGGGACGCATCCTCCTGATGCTGTAAAGCGTGTATCTGCAGCAGCGGGTTGTTGCAGCGATGTTTGCAGTGAAGGACAGGTTGTTATCTAGGGTCACTCCCAGAGTCCTTGCAGTCTGAGTCGGGGAAACAACAGAGGGGCCGATGTTGAGGTATACTTCAGCGGAATATGAAAACAACGGCCCGGGGTGCAAAACGCATCGATGACAGCGACCCCCCACCACACGAAACAACACCTGTACATAACCCAATTGGTGTTCTTTGAAATGGAAAAGGATATTGCATTGTGTTTGTTACTTTCGTTGCAGTTGTCTGCCTTAAGTGTAATTTGGCATGCTTTTATTTTGAAGGCGAGTTTACGCTGTTGACAGGAAGTTGTTGTTGCTATGGAAACAGGAAAATCTTCACAGCGGGCGGAACTTGTCATAAAGCCCGCGATAATAAAACCCACCCATTTAGAGGGAAGATATGATTGGTCAATTGTACTGTCAGTTGACATTACTCTCTCGTTCAGCTACTATAGCGGGCAGAGACGAGCTGCTTTCATTTAACCCTTCACATTCCAACAGAAACTGAATAGGCAGATTCGAAGGATTTATTTCTTTGGAAATGTTATTTTAAATGCAATTAAATCAAGATATTTTGGTCAAACTAATGAAAAATATATTTTAAAAAATATATAATTTTTTTTTTAATGTTTTTAAATTTTATGTTGTAGAATATCTTAGGCCCTCAGAGAGGACCTAGGGCCCTGACGGCTCGCCACTGCATCATTATGTTTTCATTAGTGCTTAATTACAGGACGTGCTGAATGGGATGTGAGTCCTTTGCTCAAAATGAAAAAATTGTTAAAAAATACAATGTATGACAACGACAACCTTACAAATACTCAAAGAAGATGTAAAAAGTACAGTTTTCTTGATTAAAGTTGATAAAAATGTCTCTAGGGTTTGAACGTTGTTGTTATCATATATAAAAATGTACAAAACATTGATTTAAATGCAGAAAAGTTTCACGTTGTGCCTTTACACTCTGCAGCTATGGTACAGTTCGCCTGCAGCAGATTAGCTTCCCGTCTGTAAATGAAACAGGTTTGTTTCCACAGATCTCGTGCTCTGACATTCAGAGAAACATCTGGAGGCTCGTCGTCAGCCTCGCTATGTTCTGACCGGCTGGAAATAAGCAGCTAATGAGGCCGAATGACGGATTCAAACCCTCGCTCTGCAGAGGCGGAGCTTCAAGATGCAGATGTGAAGACAAATAGATGCAGGAGTTGGGAGGGTTACATGTAGTCTGTACATTAACATATCGGAGCAGCTGCCTCTCACAAAGCAGATGCAGGCAGCAGGTTTATAGATTCACCCTGAAAGTATTATCCACGGAACAGCTGACGGAGAAGAGAGAGCATCCGATCCTTTACAAACACTCGATGCTCTTTTTAGGTTTTAACTAACACTGTAACCGTAGGAACCTCCAAATGTCTCTTTGTAACTTCATGCAATCATTATCAAACATATCAGATATATTATTCTGAAACGGACTGTGACTACTTTCACTGTCGCTACTTTCGCTATATTTTGATGAGAATACTTTTCTACTTTCACTTGAGGAACATTTTGAATGAGGACTTTTACTGTAACAGAGTATTCCTACACTCTGGTACTTCTACTTTACTCAAGTACAAGATCTGAGTACTTCTACTTTTACTCAAGATCTGAGTACTTCTACTTTTACTCAAGATCTGAGTACTTCTACTTTTACTCAAGTACAAGATCTGAGTACTTCTACTTTTACTCAAGAACAAGATCTGAGTACTTCTACTTTCACTCAAGATCTGAGTACTTCTACTTTTACTCAAGATCTGAGTACTTCTACTTTTACTCAAGTACAAGACCTGAGTACTTCTACCTTTACTCAAGTACAAGACTTGAGTACTTCTACTTTTACTCAAGTACAAGACCTGAGTACTTCTACTTTTACTCAAGTACAAGATCTGAGTACTTCTATTTTTACTCAAGACCTGAGTACTTCTATTTTTACTCAAGACCTGAGTACTTCTACTTTTACTCAAGTACAAGACCTGAGTACTTCTATTTTTACTCAAGATCTGAGTACTTATTACATGTACTTTTACATGTATTTAATTTGTGCATCAAATCCTCAAAATGGTTCTTTAGCAGTATTAAAGCGTTTATAAAGAATGTCCTTTGGGCATACATGATGATAAAAGGGAAGATATGTATCCAGTGAAACAGAGATAGTATATTATAGGAAGACGTCTGCCTGAAGTTATTGAGGCGACTTTCATTTCACAATATCAGTTTAAAAGTAGATGGACCTGATTTATGAATCTAATGTATTTTGAAGAAGTTCCACCACCATGCTTCCTATGGAGGAAACACCTTTCATCTCCAACTAGGGAAGGATACGAAGGACACATACTGGGGACATGGAGACTATTCAAACGTCTTTCCGCCCCACCTGTTCCCCTGTGAGCTGCAGCTGTGATGTATCCGCGTTGTACTCGTACTGATCGCTCTGTAATGTCGCCCAGCTCTCATCTGTTGTGTGCTTTAAAATATATATATACATAAATAGGAATATTCTGTCGCAGGGAGGAGCAGAGAGACTCACTCCTGCAGAGAAGGAAATAACTGTGACAGATGTCAGCGAGGAGATTTGCTGAATAATTGAAGATTTACAGAGACAGCCGTCGCCCCGAGGAACCGGGAGGAAGAGGAGGAGGAGGAAGAGGAGGAGGAGGAAGAAACATCATATTCTGAGTGTGTGTGTGCCAGATCGCGGAGATCAGAACAGACTGGTGCACTTTCTCACGAGCAACACACAGGCGGGTGGTCGAGTCTCACTTCTGTCCTTTCTGTTCAGCCGCTGCTGGTTTGGAAACACACTATGGGGATCATTTGGATGTAATTAGAGAGTGTGTGTAGGTGTGTGTAGGTGTGTGTAGGTGTGTGTAGGTGTGTGTAGGTGTGTGTAGGTGTGTGTAGGTGTATGTAGGTGTGTGTAGGTGTGTGTAGGATCAGTTTGGACTCATTGATCATATGGTCAGTAAAATATCAGATCACTGTTTGATCTGCTTTAATAAAACTAATTGAAATTACTACCAAAGTAATTCAATTACTTTCGTTCATTTCAAACACACACACACACACACACACACACACACACACACGCACGCACGCACGCACACACAATAGGCTTGTTTGAGACGCGTTGCGGCTCGCCTCGAGAGTAGCCGATCGCAGCCGGGGGAGGTCTCAAAAAGCTCGCCTGAAGTCGGACAGCTCGGAGACGGCTTCTTCTTCTTCTTCTTCTTCTTCTTCTTCTTCTTCTTCTTCTTCTTCTTCTTCTTCTTCTTCTTCTTCTTCTTCTTCTTCTTCTTCTTCTTCTTCTTCTTCTTCTTCTCTCGGTTTTTTGGCGGATTGCAAACAGCTTGAAGGTGCATACAGCCACCTCCGCAGTCGGCTTGACTCGGTTTGCATTTATAAAGAATGCACACATGTGTTTAATCGATAATGTCAGATATGTACTAAGTAAATAGTAAATACTTTATTGATATTGCACATATTACAGGTACTGAGACAACGAAATGCAGTTTAGCTTCTAACCAGGTGCAACAAGCAGTGAAGTGGAAAGTAATGTACACAATAGACAGATACTACTAGATACTAATTTCATGATGATAAACATTGTGGAACAATGATGAAAAATGTGAATGGAAGTGGCGACGTAAAACTGACACAAAACAACAACAAACTTTAGCCAGCCAATGGGAGAGCTTCATCAGCAGCACGTGGTAAAAACCACCAATGAGCGCTCAGCTCGAGATACCAGCGAGCCGTTTCCCATCAAGCATTTCGCTTCCGCAGCTCGTGGAGAGCAACTGCGCCGCCTCGCCGCGCCTCGCTCTTACGGTACGTCCACACAGCAGCTTTTCAAAAATCTTGAACATCTTGGAGCTGGGTGTGTCTGACAGCTAGGGGATTTTTTGCGACCAACAACCAATCACATGAATGTCCCGCCCCCGACATACAAAGCAAAAAACCCCGGGGATTTTATGCGAGCAATATATATATATATAAACTCCCCAAACAGGCGAAACCCTACCAGTTTCCCCCACTGCCTCTGCCTCCTCCCTCCATGCCTGGTTCCTCCGGTTTGTATCCCGGTAATAGTTCTGGTCGTAAAGAACCGGGTGATTTGCTCCCGTAACTTCTCGTTTGGAATATGAGGAAATGAACTGCGGTCTGGTTCTCCCTGCTTACACGCGGTTTGATTGGCTAGCGCTTCTACTGTCAGATTTGCATAAACGTGTTTGATTGGCTGGCGCTTCCAGCTCAGCTTCAAAAGTTGAACATTGCTCAACTTTTGAATCCTGGAGATCCTGGAAATCTTCGCTTCGCTCCCCCACAATGCAGTTCGGGGAAAAGCGAGGCAAAGTGACGTCATCCCCATTCAAAGTCAACGGGCAGAGAAGCGGTGGAAGCGGTGGAAGTTTCTTCTGAAGCTGCCGTGTGGACGTACCGTCAAGGCTGCGGCGTCTTTGTCCCGCGAGATTTCAACGTCTCATGTGGGCGAGCCTCCAGAGCAAGTCGGACAAAATGACTACCCATCATGCAACGCACGAGCAAGACGTTGATCGCAACTGCGCAGGTCTCAAACAAGCCTATACTAACACATGAATGCAAGTGGATTTTTTAAGCAACAGTGGTGACAAAAACATCAGAAAATACTCTGTGACAAGTAAAAGTCCTGCATTTAAATCTTAGTTAAGTAAAAGTGCAAAGTATAAGAATCTAAATCTACTTGAAGTAACAAAAGGAATGCGTAATTGTCCATCACGGCCTGTTACTAAAACCCAAACGCTAACATCTAAATGTAAAGGTAGCTTCACCTGTTCCAGCATGTTCTGCAGCCGCTCGGCCTCCAGGTCGATCACAAACTTCTTCTCCTGCCTCCGGTCCAGATCCTCCAGCAGCCGGCGGTAACTCGCGTCGTTGAAGCTTTCCACGCAGATGGCGCTGACCTGCCAGTTGTTTTGCCCCGCCTTCTCCATGATGGACTGCAAGATGGCGTATCCTGAAGCACACACACGGGAGAGGGGGGGGGGGGTGAAACAGGGAAGAGTATCTGTCTGAGGTAGTCATTCACTGGACCATGATGCAGGATGATATTGTATTCATGTAGTCAATAGGTGGTGCAGGAGTGAGTCCTCAAACACTGAAATGAGTCAGCATTTTATCACTTCCTGTCCCTCGTCTGGAAGCTAATCGTTTTAGTGTGTTTTGTTGTTTTCCTGATCTGAGGTCTGAGGTTCACACAAGTGGAAGAGATCTTAACATTTTTGTTCTACGACATAAAATACATCAGTAAATACCCCACTGGTGAATTTAAAAACGGCGGTTGCTAACAAGTGTCTAAAGGAGACGACTAAACGTCATCACGTCCAACATTAGCCACCTTTAGCTTAGCGGTGGAGACGTGAAGTCAGGTGACCGTGCTGTAGTTCCTTTATAGCCCAACATTAGCCACCTTTAGCTTAGCGGTGGTGACGTGAAGTCATGTGACCGTGCTGTAGTTCCTTTATAGCCCAACATTAGCCACCTTTAGCTTAGCGGTGGTGACGTGAAGTCATGTGACCGTGCTGTAGTTCCTTTATAGCCCAACATTAGCCACCTTTAGCTTAGCGGTGGTGACGTGAAGTCATGTGACCGTGCTGTAGTTCCTTTATAGCCCAACATTAGCCACCTTTAGCTTAGCGGTGGTGAGGTGAAGTCATGTGACCGTGCTGCAGTTCCTTTATAGCCCAACATTAGCCACCTTTAGCTTAGCGGTGGTGACGTGAAGTCATGTGACCGTGCTGTAGTTCCTTTATAGCCCAACATTAGCCTCCTTTAGCTTAGCGGTGGTGAAGTGAAGTCATGTGACCGTGCTGTAGTTCCTTTATAGCCCAACATTAGCCTCCTTTAGCTCAGCGGTGGTGACGTGAAGTCATGTGAACGTGCTGTAGTTCCTTTATAGCCCAACATTAGCCACCTTTAGCTTAGCGGTGGTGACGTGAAGTCATGTGACCGTGCTGTAGTTCCTTTATAGCCCAACATTAGCCTCCTTTAGCTTAGCGGTGGTGACGTGAAGTCATGTGACCGTGCTGTAGTTCCTTTATAGCCCAACATTAGCCACCTTTAGCTTAGCGGTGGTGACGTGAAGTCATGTGACCGTGCTGTAGTTTAGTTCCTTTATAGCCCAACATAACTATATTTATAATATAGTTATGTTGGGCTGATAATAACTGACTTGCAAACTGGCTTTAATTTACACAAAATCCTTGGCAAGATGAACCCTTTTCAATCTAAGAGACCCACTAAGTATAAATATGTTATGTTTCTCCAACCAGACCCTGCCTTTCTGTCCAGTCGAGGAGCAGGTGGTGTAACAACTCTTGTGGGCGTCTTGCTGTCATGTTTGTGTGTGAAGAAGACGAGGAGAGGAAGAGCAGCAGGAACAGATGTCCCTCTTAAACGTTCCCTCCTGGAAGCCATCACAACCTGGCAACCCGCCTCCCTTTGCTCCCAATTACAGGATTAACCCGCACTCTGGCATCCCGACCCCCCTCCCCCTCCACACCCCCGCTCCTCATTAGAGGGAGGTCTGTGGCAGCACCCCCCCCACACACACACACACACACACACACACACACACACACACACACACACACACACACACACACACACACACACACACACACACACACACACACACACACACACACACACACACACACACACACACACACACACACACACACACACACACACACACACACACACACACACACACACACACACACACACACACACACACACACACACGGACGTCCTTGTTGTATAATAGAAGCTTCGAATGAAGAACAAAGCGAGTCCGAAATGAATGTTTTTACTTTATATTAATATAACCGTTTCCAACAAGAACGGTAGAAGACGGGGAAAACGCACTCGACATACTCGTATCGTTTCAAAACAGAACAGGTAGAGAGCGAGAGCAGGACACAGACTTGCACTTCAAAATGAAAGCATTTCCTGTCAAACACTTCACCCTCAGCACTAGCACATGAATGAAGTGGATTCTAAAGTTTAAGCAAAAGTAGTGTCGAAAACATCCGAAAGTACAAGTCCTGCCTTTAAATCTTATTTGAGTAAATGTCTGTATATTCTGAATCCCTCCTTGTTTCCTTTTCTCCCTAGTTTGGACTCCTCTCATTCCTCTCCTTCCTCCTCTCTTCTTTCCTTTTTCCTTACCCTCCCTACTTTCCTTTCCTCCCCCCTTGTTTCCTCTCCTGTTCTTTCCTTCCTCCTTGTTTCCTCTTGTGTTCTTTCCTTGACTTCTCTCCTCTTGTGTGTCCATTCCTCCTCCTTACTACTGCCTTGCTTCCTCTCTTTTCATTTCCCCTTTTATTTCCCATGCTCTTCACATCTAATCTCTTTCTCTCACCCCTACTGTTTCTTTCTCTCTCTCTGTGTGTGTGTGTGTGTGTGTGTGTGTGTGTGTGTGTGTGCGCGTGCGTGCGTGCATGTGTTCGTATGTGTATCTGTGTGTGTGTGTGTGTGTCTGTGTGTGTGTCTGTGTGTGTGTGTGTGTGTGTGTGTGTGTTTGTGTGTGTGTGAGTCTGTGTGTGTGCGTGTGTGTGTCTGTCTGTGTTGGTGCGTGCGTGTGCGTCTGTGTGTCTGTTTGTGTGGGTGTGCGTGTGTGTGTGTCTGTGTGCGTGTGTGTCTGTGTGTCTGTTGGTGTGTGTGTGTGTGTGTGTGTGTGTGTGTGTGTGTGTGTGTGTGCGTGTGTGTCTGTGTGGGTGTCTGTGTGGGTGTGCGTGCGTGTGTGTGTGTGGGGGTGTGCGTGTGTCTGTGTGTGTGTGCGTGTTTCAGTGTATCTGTGTGTGTCTGTGTCTGTGCGCGTGTGTGTGTGAGTCTCTGTGTGTCAGTGTGTGCGTGTGCGTCTGTGTGTGTGTGTGCGTGTGCGTGTGCATGTGTGAGTGTGTGTGTGTGTGTGTGTGTGCGTGTGTGAGTCTGTGTGTGTGTGTGTGTGTGTGTGTGCGTGTGTGAGTCTGTGTGTGGGTGTCTGTGTGTGTGTGTGTGTGTGTGTGTGTGTGTGTGCTCCTCCTCCTCTCTGCAGAGCTCCAGCCTCTCATTGACGGAGCTCAGCCATGCGCGTCTCATTTTACATTTCAGTCAATACGGCATGAAGCCAGTGTGTGAGCAATAAAGAGTGCTGCAGCCCAGCAGCCTCTGAAGAGCACTTGCATGTCCATATAAAAGACAATAACACACACGCACCCAAGTCCTTTGAAAGGAAGTATAGAAACCCAAACGGGCCCTCTGTGTTTGTGATCTAATTATATCTAAAAGATCAAAGGTCGTCTTTGCTTTCTTGCGACATCATAGCCGTGTTATTGTTTGCATTGTTTAATACGCCAAACCATCGGTTGAGGGGAAATGAATAAATACAACATCAATTAAGAGAAGTGAATGAAATCAACCGGATCATTACAATTAATAAAACGATATTTCTGTATATTTTTTGCCGTAGGACTTCTGGAGAAATGTCAAAATAATAATCCAAAGAAAACCCCATTTTGTTTACATGAAGCCGTGAGGACGATACCTCAAGGTCACCTGGACATGTGTCTTTGTTACATCTCTTCAAAGCCACTCTTTCCCAGTTCCAGCACCATGGAGAGAGACATCCATTACAGGGTTACCAGCAGGAGAGGACTCTTTAAAGTAGAGACACTACGTACTGATATACACCTGAACATCAGCAGGAGAGGACTCTTTAAAGTAGAGACACTACATACTGATATACACCTGAACATCAGCAGGAGATGACTCTTTAAAGTAGAGGACACTACATACTGATATACACCTGAACATCAGCAGGAGAGGACTCTTTAAAGTAGAGACACTACATACTGATATACACCTGAACATCAGCAGGAGAGGACTCTTTAAAGTAGAGACACTACATACTGATATACACCTGAACATCAGCAGGAGAGGACTCTTTAAAGTAGAGACACTACATACTGATATACACCTGAACATCAGCAGGAGAGGACTCTTTAAAGTAGAGACAATACACACTGATATACACCTGAATATCAGCAGGAGATGACTCTTTAAAGTAGAGACAATACACACTGATATACACCTGAACATCAGCAGGAGAGGACTCTTTAAAGTAGAGACACTACATACTGATATACACCTGAAGATCAGCAGGAGAGGACTCTTTAAAGTAGAGACACTACATGCTGATATACACCTGAAGATCAGCAGGAGAGGACTCTTTAAAGTAGTGACACTACATACTGATATACACCTGACCTGGACATCAGCAGGAGAGGACTCTTTAAAGTAGAGACACTACATACTGATATACACCTGAACATCAGCAGGAGAGGACTCTTTAAAGTAGAGACACTACATACTGATATACACCTGACCTGGACATCAGCAGGAGAGGACTCTTTAAAGTAGAGACACTACATACTGATATACACCTGAACATCAGCAGGAGAGGACTCTTTAAAGTAGAGACACTACATAGTGATATACACCTGAACATCAGCATGAGAGGACTCTTTAAAGTAGAGACACTACATACTGATATACACCTGAACATCAGCTGGAGAGGACTCTTTAAAGTAGAGACACTACATACTGATATACACCTGAACATCAGCAAGAGAGGACTCTTTAAAGTAGAGACACTACATGCTGATATACACCTGAACATCAGCAGGAGAGGACTCTTTAAAGTAGAGACACTACATACTGATATACACCTGAACATCAGCAGGAGAGGACTCTTTAAAGTAGAGACACTACATACTGATATACACCTGAACATCAGCAGGAGAGGACTCTTTAAAGTAGAGACACTACATACTGATATACACCTGAACATCAGCAGCAGAGGACTCTTTAAAGTAGAGACACTACTGAAATACACCTGAACATCAGCAGGAGAGGACTCTTTAAAGTAGAGACACTACATACTGATATACACCTGAACATCAGCAGCAGAGGACTCTTTAAAGTAGAGACACTACTGATATACACCTGAACATCAGCAGGAGAGGACTCTTTAAAGTAAAGGACACTACATACTGATATACACCTGAACATCAGCAGGAGAGGACTCTTTAAAGTAGAGACACTACATACTGATATACACCTGAACATCAGCAGGAGAGGACTCTTTAAAGTAGAGACACTACATACTGATATACACCTGAACATCAGCAGGAGAGGACTCTTTAAAGTAGAGACACTACATACTGATATACACCTGAACATCAGCAGGAGAGGACTCTTTAAAGTAGAGACACTACATACTGATATACACCTGAACATCATCAGGAGAGGACTCTTTAAAGTAGAGACACTACATACTGATATACACCTGAACATCAGCAGGAGAGGACTCTTTAAAGTAGAGACACTACATACTGATATACACCTGAACATCAGCAGGAGAGGACTCTTTAAAGTAGAGACACTACATACTGATATACACCTGAACATCAGCAGGAGAGGACTCTTTAAGTAGAGACACTACATACTGATATACACCTGAACATCAGCAGGAGAGGACTCTTTAAAGTAGAGACACTACATACTGATATACACCTGAACATCAGCAGCAGAGGACTCTTTAAAGTAGAGACACTACTGAAATACACCTGAACATCAGCAGGAGAGGACTCTTTAAAGTAGAGACACTACATACTGATATACACCTGAACATCAGCAGCAGAGGACTCTTTAAAGTAGAGACACTACTGATATACACCTGAACATCAGCAGGAGAGGACTCTTTAAAGTAGAGACACTACATACTGATATACACCTGAACATCAGCAGGAGGGGACTCTTTAAAGTAGAGACACTACATACTGATATACACCTGAACATCAGCAGGAGAGGACTCTTTAAAGTAGAGACACTACATACTGATATACACCTGAACATCAGCAGGAGAGGACTCTTTAAAGTAGAGACACTACATACTGATATACACCTGAACATCAGCAGCAGAGGACTCTTTAAAGTAGAGACACTACTGAAATACACCTGAACATCAGCAGGAGAGGACTCTTTAAAGTAGAGACACTACATACTGATATACACCTGAACATCAGCAGCAGAGGACTCTTTAAAGTAGAGACACTACTGATATACACCTGAACATCAGCAGGAGAGGACTCTTTAAAGTAGAGACACTACATACTGATATACACCTGAACATCAGCAGGAGAGGACTCTTTAAAGTAGAGACACTACATACTGATATACACCTGAACATCAGCAGTAGAGGACTCTTTAAAGTAGAGACACTACATACTGATATACACCTGAACATCATCAGGAGAGGACTCTTTAAAGTAGAGACACTACATACTGATATACACCTGAACATCAGCAGGAGAGGACTCTTTAAAGTAGAGACACTACATACTGATATACACCTGAACATCAGCAGGAGAGGACTCTTTAAAGTAGAGACACTACATACTGATATACACCTGAACATCATCAGGAGAGGACTCTTTAAAGTAGAGACACTACATACTGATATACACCTGAACATCAGCAGGAGAGGACTCTTTAAAGTAGAGACACTACATACTGATATACACCTGAACATCAGCAGGAGAGGACTCTTTAAAGTAGAGACACTACATACTGATATACACCTGAACATCAGCAGGAGAGGACTCTTTAAAGTAGAGACACTACACACTGATATGCCTCTTGTAGGGCAGCACGGCCTCACAGCTAACCTGTGTTGTGTTTCTGCAGAACATTGGATCAGATACAAGCGGGTTTTGTTGAGAGGAGTTGAGAGGGTTTTTACCCAGTGAAGCGTGGGAGTGGAGAAAAGAGAAAAGAGAAAAGAGAAAAGAGAAAAGAGAAAAGAGAAAAGAGAGGACGGGGAATGAGTCGTTCTGAGGGAAGCCATCTTGACACGGGCCCGGACCCGTTCTCACTGCAGAGAAACAGAAACCCCCCCACCTCTGACTCGCTTCTGCAGAATGTATGAAAGCGAGATCCAAGTGTTGAAATGAATTAAATGCCAGGCTCCTCCAACGATGCAGCATAATATATAGAATATACATATAAACGGACATTTCTCTCCTAATGACTCATTTAATGCCAAATTGGGATTTTTTTTTCGTGGCAGCAGAATGAAAATCAAGTATTGCTCATAATTAGAAACAAAAAAACAGTAGAACATTTAAAATATACAATATAAACATCTCAAAATAGCAGATACAACTGTGGAAGTATAACAGAAGATACAAAATGTAAACTATCACAGTGAAGGGCTCAATGACGGCTAACACTAAGTACACAGGGACATGTTTTACATTTAGCCTCTCGACTTGGATGTAACCGGGAAATGTCCAGTCCAAGTTGTTATTGTCGCACACACACCGACGGGGTTTTCTAAAGTCCTGGAATGTGACTCTGGGGAGGAGGAGAGACTTGAGAGACGCACGCTTTCTCTGCAGCATTGCGCTTATTGTATTCAGAGGTGGGAAGTAGTGAGGTACAAATACTTCATGACTGAACTGAAGTCGATTTTTCTTGTATCTCTTCTTTGTATAATTTGATTTTTACAGGACGAGTAGGGGAGGGGTATCATTTACTCACATTCAAGATGTCAACATGACACCAAGAAATACTTAAAGGTCCCGTGTCACGGCCATTTCCACTGATCATAGTTCCATCGTTGAGTCGACTAGAATAAATTCACATCGTTCAATGTTCCAAACTCACATTGGTTTCTCACAGCATCTCTGTATAGTCTGTGTATTCACTCTGTGTCCTACACAGCTTGCTGGAGCTCCTGCCCCCCCTCCCTGTGAGCCCACTGTGCTCTGATTGGTCAGCTCGCCCACTCTGTTCTGATGAGTCCACCACGTTACAGCGCAACATCAGTGATTATGTGTTACCATGGCGTTTGTTAGCAACCAGAAAATGACGCCAGCAATGACAAACAGATGAGAATGCTGCGTGGGGTCTGGGGGCCGTGTGGGCGGGACGTTACGCGGCTCGCTGCTGTGAGGAGGGGACAGTGTGAGCTGGGTTACTGGTGTGGTTTCCTGGTTGCTACGTGGGGTCTGCGAGACACAGCCTGAACTCAGCCTGGACTCAGCCTGAGCACCATGGACGTGGGAAGGGGGGGTGCTGAGGGGCTGCAGCACCCCCATCTGCGAGGCTCCACTGGCACCCGCACCCCCAAACGCGCAAACCTACAGTGTGCCACAGTTTCGCTGCTGAGAGAGTGTGTGTGTGTGTGTGTGTGTGTGTGTGTGTGTGTGTGTGTGTGTGTGTGTGTGTGTGTGTGTGTGTGTGTGTGTGTGTGTGTGTGTGTGTGAGGAGCTCCACGGATTCCATTTGGGTATGGGCACTGCACCCAGGAAGAAAAAGAGAAATGTCCAACGAGGCGTTCACCTTCGCAGAACAACCTTCATAGCACAAGGGGACGGGTGATAACCGGAGAAACATGACACGGGCCCTTTAAATGACATAATACCAATTAATGGAAGAAATAAAAAAATGGTTTATGTTTTATTAGATTAGACTAGATTCAAGAACTATAGTCATTGCACAGAGGACACCGAAATACAGTTTGCATTCAACCAGCAAGAGCACAAATAAACTCACACAACAGAACAATGCTGTAGTAATGTATAAATATATTTATATAAGGTGCATGGGTTAGGCATATACTGTATAGTTAAATGCAGATGAATTAAATAGTAAATACAGACATCGTAAATGAGTAAGAAGGAGTGAAATGTCCGTTTATACTGTATATTATATATATTATGTTGCATTGGAGGAGCCTGGGACCTTGGATTTACATTGCTATATCTACACTGTAACTACTGTGTATACGACAATAAAGCCTTTGAATTTGAGGAGTGGGTTGAGTAACTACAAATATTGACTCTGTGAGGGGGTGGAAAAATAAGAAAGAAAAAAACATGGATGAGAGGAATATGCTGTCCTCAGAGAGAGACGTCCAACACCCTCCACAACACCTCCAACAGCAGTGCAGGAACTATTGATGTCTCGGATTAAAAAACAGCCATTATTTCAGCATCCATTCACAGCTCTGTGTTCGCCGTGGAGACATCACACACACTTTTATTGCATTCAAATCGAATGACTTTGAGTTAGATATGTTTAAGGTAGTGTAATGTTTGAAAGATATTTTTTAATCCCTTCAAATTAGATTTATTAGAATGAATAACGCAGCAGTTCTCATACCTGAACAATGAAATACATATTTAAGCATTTTATCTCTGGTTAATGTTTGGTTGAAAGTGTTCAATAAACGGCACGGTCACATGACTTCACGTCACCACCACTGAGCTAAAGGAGGCTAATGTTGGGCTATAAAGGAACCACAGCACGGTCACATGACTTCACGTCACCACCACTAAGCTAAAGGTGGCTAACGTTATGCTATAAAGGAACTACAGCACGGTCACATGACTTCACCTCACCACCGCTAAGCTAAAGGTGGCTAATGTTGGGCTATAAAGGAACTACAGCACGGTCACATGACTTCACGTCTCCACCGCTAAGCTAAAGGTGGCTAATGTTGGGCTATAAAGGAACTACAGCACGGTCACATGACTTCACGTCACCACTGCTAAGCTAAAGGAGGCTAATGTTGGGCTATAAAAGAACTACAGCACGGTCACATGACTTCACGTCAGCACCGCTAAGCTAAAGGCGGCTAATGTTGGGCTATAAAGGAACTACAGCACGGTCACATGACTTCACGTCTCCACCGCTAAGCTAAAGGTGGCTAATGTTGGGCTATAAAGGAACCACAGCACGGTCACATGACTTCACGTCACCACCACTAAGCTAAAGGCGGCTAATGTTGAGCTATAAAGGAACTTTTAGACTTCGAAACGTGTTCAACAGGAAGTTATCAAACCCTTATTTGATAACTTCCTAACCAAAAACCATTGACTTCCAGACAAGGGAACATATATTGCTTTTTAAAAGGTTGTCACTTCCCCACCCTGACTGTTTAAATACACATCTAGATTAAAACTCTCTCGTCCACTCACCCCGGTCGGTGTCGTACAGGAAGACGAACTTGTTCCAGTCGTAGTGGTCGAGCAGCGACAGCAGCGCCCCGCGGATCGAGGGTCTCAGCTGCAGCGTGAACTGACTCTCGCCCTCTGTGGGGAAGCTGGGCGTGATGAGGGAGATGTGCAGGGCGCTGCAGAACGACGTCAACGTGTGGACCGAGCGCTTATCATACAGGCCGAAGATGGCGAAGACACCGCGGGAGTACTGGGAGCAAACTGGGGAGGAAGGAGAAAGAACAGTTAATATATGAGAGGATAGCAGGGGACGTAATTGGGCTATATTTAAAGATTGACATGAAATTAAAGTAGTAACGTTTGTGGATTAGAAACCAAGACCCATGATGGGCTCAAAAAGACTGAATTTAAGGCCTTCTGGAAGAAACAGAACAATACATGCACAGTACATTTCTCTGAGTAAAATTGACTGAAATTGAAGAAAATGTTACTCTAAAAATATAACATTTGGTCCCAACCTATATAGAGTAAAATGTACTCTTTGGTCAGAGTTGTATTTTTAGAGTTCATTTTACTCTATGTGCTTAGATTTGACTCGGCTTAATGGTTATTTACTCTATGTAGTGTATATTAAAAACAACTCTACTGCCATTTTACTCATAATAGAAAGTAATTTTACTGAGAATAGAATAAATGAACCGTAATGATCTTTATAATAAAAAAGGTCAATAAACCAAAGTGCTTAAGTAACACGAGTGGGCGTGTGTGAAGCTGACCATCGAGCCGCCCGACCGAGCAAGGAGGCAGAGAGTTCAAATACAACCCGCTGTGGTTCATGATACACAGCCTCAATAGGACTGCCTCACGTGGACACCGTCACCAGCAACAAGGACCTCACACACACTGACAGGAAACAGAACCTAAACACACACAGGACTAATCAAACCAACAGGACACAGGTGAGGAGGGAGGAGACACACAGGGCACCAGGTGAACACAATCACCAGCAACAGACAAGACGGGAGGGGGAACACTTTCAAACGACAACAGGAAACAGAGACAGACAAACTGAAACACAGACAGATCGCGACAAATAGATTCACATGCTTCCTGTGCATGGTTTTAGCGTGGAACAAAGTAATATACTTCGCCAATAATGAAGCTATATAATATAAGAGACCGAGATCTACGGCCCCAGAGATCACCTCCGTTACAGCGGGTCGTGGTTTAACTTCAATAGAATTGACTCTGCATTTTTGATCGCACTCTAGAAGCTATGAGTAATAAATACACTCTAAAATAATTAAATATCACTATTTCAGAGCAAATTAGTAATTACTCTGGAAAAAATACTCACCAATATTTCCTGTGTGGAGGAATTAGAAGATTGTAGGGTTTTTTATTGTTTAAGTCTGTGGATTGGAAGCTAAGAGTGTGGGCTAATAGGGCCATGTGTGCACTTAACGCTGCTAATATTTAAGTGATCATGTCTTCCGTGCAATACGAGGGGAGTCGTGCAATTGAATGTATTATTTATTTATGTACATATTCCCTATCACGTCTATGTTGTTTTCATATTGTCTTGTTGTTTTTTATTGTCTTGTTGTTTTTTATTGTCTTGTTGTTTTTTATTGTCTTGTTGTTTTCATATTGTCTTGTTGTTTTTTATTGTCTTGTTGTTTTCATATTGACTTGTTGTTTTCATATTGTCTTGTTGTTTTTTATTGTCTTGTTGTTTTTTATTGTCTTGTTGTTTTCATATTGACTTGTTGTTTTCATATTGACTTGTTGTTTTTTATTGTCTTGTTGTTTTCATATTGTCTTGTTGTTTTCATATTGACTTGTTGTTTTTTATTGTCTTGTTGTTTTCATATTGACTTGTTGTTTTTTATTGTCTTGTTGTTTTCATATTGTCTTGTTGTTTTCATATTGTCTTGTT
>NW_027262984.1:74106-89106 GCF_902827115.2 Pseudochaenichthys georgianus
AAATCAATTTCAAGGACCGCCTACTTCCATCTACGTAACATTGCAAAAATCAGGCATATCTTGCCTCAAAACGATGCAGAGAAACTAGTCCATGCATTTGTTACTTCTAGGCTGGATTATTGTAACTCTTTATTATCAGGGAGTACCAAGAAGTCAATCAAGTCGCTTCAGCTGATTCAAAATGCTGCGGCTCGTGTACTAACCAGAGTTAGGAGAAGGGACCACATTACTCATGTTCTGGCTGCCTTAGACTGGCTCCCTATAGAACACAGGATAGAATTTAAAATTCTTCTTCTCGCCTACAAAGCCCTTAATGGGCAGGCGCCATCTTACCTTAAAGAACTCATTATACCCTACTGTCCTACTAGGGCATTGCGTTCCAAGAATGCAGGGTTGTTGGTTGTTCCTAGAATCTCTAAAAGTACAATGGGAGCCAGAGCCTTTTCTTATCAAGCTTTGTGGAATCAGCTTCCAGTTTGTGTTCGGGCGGCAGACACCCTATCCGTTTTTAAGAGTGCGCTTAAGACCTTCCTTTTTGATAAAGCTTATAGTTAGGGCTGATTAGATTCAGCCCCTAGTTTTGCTGATATAGGCTTAGTTTGTCGGGGGACATCTTACTTCTTCCTTCTCTGTGTCTATACCTGTGTACTCTCATGTTCCCATTAACCCAGCTTCCCCAAATGTCTTTCTTTTTGGTGTCTATATACGCTGGGATCCTCTACTTTAAAGAGTCCTCTCCTGCTGATGTTCAGGTGTATATCAGTATGTAGTGTCTCTACTTTAAAGAGTCCTCTCCTGCTGATGTTCAGGTGTATATCAGTATGTAGTGTCTCTACTTTAAAGAGTCCTCTCCTGCTGATGTTCAGGTGTATATCAGTATGTAGTGTCTCTACTTTAAAGAGTCCTCTCCTGCTGATGTTCAGGTGTATATCAGTATGTAGTGTCTCTACTTTAAAGAGTCCTCTCCTGCTGATGTTCAGGTGTATATCAGTGTGTAGTGTCTCTACTTTAAAGAGTCCTCTCCTGCTGATGTTCAGGTGTATATCAGTATGTAGTATCTCTACTTTAAAGAGTCCTCTCCTGCTGATGTTCAGGTGTATATCAGTATGTAGTGTCTCTACTTTAAAGAGTCCTCTCCAGCTGATGTTCAGGTGTATATCAGTATGTAGTATCTCTACTTTAAAGAGTCCTCTCCTGCTGATGTTCAGGTGTATATCAGTGTGTAGTGTCTCTACTTTAAAGAGTCCTCTCCTGCTGATGTTCAGGTGTATATCAGTGTGTAGTGTCTCTACTTTAAAGAGTCCTCTCCTGCTGATGTTCAGGTGTATATCAGTATGTAGTGTCTCTACTTTAAAGAGTCCTCTCCTGGTGATGTTCAGGTGTATATCAGTATGTAGTATCTCTACTTTAAAGAGTCCTCTCCTGCTGATGTTCAGGTGTATATCAGTATGTAGTGTCTCTACTTTAAAGAGTCCTCTCCTGCTGATGTTCAGGTGTATATCAGTATGTAGTGTCTCTACTTTAAAGAGTCCTCTCCTGCTGATGTTCAGGTGTATATCAGTATGTAGTGTCTCTACTTTAAAGAGTCCTCTCCTGCTGATGTTCAGGTGTATATCAGTATGTAGTGTCTCTACTTTAAAGAGTCCTCTCCTGCTGATATCCAGGTGTATATCAGTATGTAGTGTCTCTACTTTAAAGAGTCCTCTCCTGCTGATGTTCAGGTGTATATCAGTATGTAGTGTCTCTACTTTAAAGAGTCCTCTCCTGCTGATGTTCAGGTGTATATCAGTATGTAGCGTCTCTACTTTAAAGAGTCCTCTCCTGCTGATGTTCAGGTGTATATCAGTATGTAGTGTCTCTACTTTAAAGAGTCCTCTCCTGCTGATGTTCAGGTGTATATCAGTATGTAGTCTCTCTACTTTAAAGAGTCCTCTCCTGCTGATGTTCAGGTGTATATCAGTATGTAGCGTCTCTACTTTAAAGAGTCCTCTCCTGCTGATGTTCAGGTGTATATCAGTATGTAGTGTCTCTACTTTAAAGAGTCCTCTCCTGCTGATGTTCAGGTGTATATCAGTATGTAGTCTCTCTACTTTAAAGAGTCCTCTCCTGCTGATGTTCAGGTGTATATCAGTATGTAGTGTCTCTACTTTAAAGAGTCCTCTCCTGCTGATGTTCAGGTGTATATCAGTATGTAGTGTCTCTACTTTAAAGAGTCCTCTCCTGCTGATGTTCAGGTGTATATCAGTATGTAGTGTCTCTACTTTAAAGAGTCCTCTCCTGCTGATGTTCAGGTGTATATCAGTATGTAGTGTCTCTACTTTAAAGAGTCCTCTCCTGCTGATGTTCAGGTGTATATCAGTATGTAGCATCTCTACTTTAAAGAGTCCTCTCCTGCTGATGTTCAGGTGTATATCAGTATGTAGTGTCTCTACTTTAAAGAGTCCTCTCCTGCTGATGTTCAGGTGTATATCAGTATGTAGTGTCTCTACTTTAAAGAGTCCTCTCCTGCTGATGTTCAGGTGTATATCAGTATGTAGTGTCTCTACTTTAAAGAGTCCTCTCCTGCTGATGTTCAGGTGTATATCAGTATGTAGTGTCTCTACTTTAAAGAGTCCTCTCCTGCTGATGTTCAGGTGTATATCAGTATGTAGCGTCTCTACTTTAAAGAGTCCTCTCCTGCTGATGCTCAGGTGTATATCAGTATGTAGTGTCTCTATGTTATAAAACATGTTATATTCAACTTGTATCAAAAGCCAGTGCGAAGAGGTGAGATTTTAGCTGAGATTAAAAAGTTCAACAGCACCTCTGACGCTCCATATCGTTTTTCACATTTGGTCGAACGCGAGTGTTACAAAGGATTTCTCCAAGGTCACACACTTCCCAGCACACTGAGGAGCTGCCAGTGAGCGCGCCCTGCTCAGAGGCTCTGGCAGTGGACCGAGCTGCACTTCCTGCCAAATGGCCGATCGTCAGGTATCCATTGCATTCAAACAGATTGCCTCAGCCGACCGTGAACAGCTCGAGGTGCACGTGTGTTGTGTAAGATGGACACCATAAGAAAAGTATATATTAAATATATTTAATTCTCAAAATGATTTTATTTATAGGGAAAACTGACTATAATTAACCCCTAAATGGTTTCTGTATCCTGGTTACAGTCTCTTGACAGGCTATGGCAAAGTGTAACATGCGTGTAATAACGGTGTAATAGGAGTGTATTAGTCTGTAATGTGGTTGTTATATTACAGTTTTATATCGGTGTAACTTGGGAGTAATAATAGTGTAACTTGAGGGTGTTAAAGGGGTTTATTACATGGCTTAGTTGAATACTCGATTCTGATTGGTCAATTCAGAACACGTGACACGTTGTTAATACCGAACAGACAGACCGCCGTCAAGGACTTATTGACTGTTTTAAGGATGCTCACATCTTCAGAAAGAAGTCCGGTCGATTGAACTGGATACAGTTTGCTTTTCGAACTGGGACAAGAAAGCAGCGGAGAAGTAACGGGGCAGAAACCCTCCTTTTTACGCAGCGGTCCAGACACAGACATCAAATGGCGACACATATTCAGTGTGCAGTTCCTTTGGCATTAGGGCAGGGGTATCTAGATACAGGGTGTATTGATGTGTAATGTTAGAAATTAAAATCAATGTTTTATGGCATAATGTACCTTAAACATACCGTCAGTTTAAATGCTATTTTATTCTGGAAAAACCCGGAAGTTCTCAATACCAAGCTTTTATTCTGAAAAATCGTCATGACGACATCCGGGACTACCGCCCATTAGTATCATTAAAGTGGCTATTGACGCCGTTAACATGTATTACATATAAAGTTATGAAAGAGATAAGGAGGAGAAAAGGCATGTGGAAGTAAGCAATGAATGTAAAATGTCGAAATCCTCTGTTTTAACGCGATATCGGACACAGGAGAGGGGGGGAAGTCCCCTGCGTCACTACAGCTCCCAGAGAGGAGGAGCGAACAGCCAGCAAGCGGGAAAGACGAATGCTTGTAAGCTCTCTTCTGCACGGCCACCAAGGGAGAGGGAGCTGCAGACTTTCTCTCCTGTTCGGACAATATTCTGTTTGTGACATCACCACGCTTTTTATTAATTAAAGTACCAATTTGAACCTACTCAGAGACTCCATTTAGTCTCCTTTTTAAACTTCTGTCCTGGACGCTAGAATAATCACACACAGATAACAGTAATACAACAGTCTAATAACATAACAGAGTAATACAGTGTAACATGGGACATGTAAGTGTAATACAGGAGTATACTAAGGGGGTTAAAGGGGTGCATTGATGTGTCATATGGGTGTAATGTAGAAAATAGCAATCATTACATTTCCCTAAGTCTGAATGTGTGATTATCCATTTAAGGATTAAGCAAATAGGCAGTTACACCAACAATGAAACACATAATACGAGCTTTATATGTAATCTTTTACTCCCCGTTTGACCCAGAAGTGACGGACTGGTCCATTTAGACCCATACCAGCACTGACCCTGAAACTGCATCCGCTGAACTCACACTCCACTGCACAAACAGGTCAGAGCACACACGCACGCGCACGCACACACACACACACACACACACACACACACACACACACACACACACACACACACACACACACACACACACACACACACACACACACACACACACACACACACACACACACACACACACACACACACACACACACACACACACACACACACACACACACACACACACACACAGACAGACAGACGCACACACACACACACACACACACACACACACACACACACACACACACACACACACACACACACACACACGCACACACACACACACACACACACACTGCAGCTCACTGAGATCAATGGGCCAGACGTGTGTGTGACACTAAAAGAGCAATGCAACAGAAGCTCTCCCGTCATTCTACATAACAATTATTTGAAAGAACAAACATGCGGGTGAACCTCACAGTGTCTGTTAGGAATCAGCTGATGTGAATAACTCTGTGAAGTCCTGAATTTAATATTGTAAAAGTACCAGTAGCATCAGCTCAATGTACTTAAGGTATCGCAAGTAAAATGCTCAATGTAAACAATTTTAGATACTTCAAACATCGGGTAGATCAGCAGTAGAGAACTTTCCCCATAGTACTTAAGTACTTGAGTACATCTACTTCCAACACTGTCCTAAACTCAATAGACCATCAAGGTGAGCTAAGCTATGCTAGGCTATGATAAGGGGGGGAAACTATGCTAGACTATGGTGAGATAGGGTGCTAGACTATGGTAAAATTAATTACTCTAGGCGACGCTAAGGTGAGATAAGCTATGCTAGGCTATGGTGAGATAAGCTATGCTAGGCGACGCTAAAGTGAGATAAGCTATGCATAGGTGAGTTAAGCAATGCTAGGCTATGCTAGGGTGGACTAAGCTATGCTAATGTCAGATAAGCTATGCTACGGTGAGATAAACTATGCTATGCTAAGGTGCGATAAGCTATGCGAAGGTGAGATAAGCTATGCGAAGGTGAGATAAGCTATGCTAGGCTATGGTGAGATAAGCTATGCTATGCGAAGGTGAGATAAGCTATGCTAGGCTATGGTGAGATAAGCTATGCTATGCTAGGGTGGACTAAGCTATGCTAAGGTGCGATAAACTATGCTAAGGTGAGATAAATTATGCTATGCTAAGGTGCGATAAGCTATGCGAAGGTGAGATAAGCTATGCTAGGCTATGCTAGGGTGGACTAAGCTATGCTAAGGTGAGATAAGCTATGCTAGGCTATGCTAGGGTGGACTAAGCTATGCTAAGGTGCGATAAGCTATGCGAAGGTGAGGTAAGCTATGCTAGTCTATGCTAAGGTGAGATAATTCAACATGTATATTTTCTACTTTCTTGTTTATTTCCAGTCTTTTAATTTTAATTTGTTACAATGCCATGTCTTTTTATGCTGCTGCAACACAAACATTTCCCAAATCGGGATCAATAAAGTACTTCTTATGTTATCTTATAAGCGATGCTAGTCTATGCTAAGGTGAGATATGCTTTTCTAATGTGGTCCTATTGACGAGCAGGATTTGAAACTGCTTTGTCATCAGTGTTCGTGTAAATGCATGCTGGCTTCCTGTCTGCCGGTGACACATGTTGCCGTTGTTCAGCACGGAAACATTCATTAGCTAACAATGACATTATTGTTCTATTGATATAAAGGGAGGTCAGGTACTCTTTAAAGCAGCTGCTAGCTACTTTCTACTGAAGTACACTTCAAAGCCTCTTTACTTTCACTTGAGTAAAGAAGTTTAGTCAGTACTTCTACTTCTCCAGAGTATTTTTAAACACGAGTATCTGTATGTACTTCTACTTGAATAAAGAATGTGTGTACTTTTGCCATCTCTGGTATGTTGTCTTGTTTACCTAATCCGCACACAATAAAAATGCACAATAAAAATCCCCTCCCCCCCTTTAGCACAGACGATGGCTGCCCCCGACCTTTGACCCCCCGTCAATACATATTGATCTCAGCTGCACAGAACAAACCTCCAATATTCACCACTTGTTTCCGAGCAGACACATCTCGCTGCTGCAGTTTGAGTTATGGCGAATTCTTTGCAATCTCAAATCATTTTCCAAACAATCAATTCCATTTCAGGGGGAAATAGTGATTTATGAATACGGTTATTTTTAGCCCAGAGTTATTTACGGCTTCCTAGATTTCTTCTACAGTAACTCCTCAAAAGTCGTCAGCCTTTCAAACATCAGTGTGCTAAATAATGTGTTTGTTTTCGTACGATATTTAAAGTATATACCTATTTTATTCTCTCAAATCTGCCAGCTTAGATTTGGAATGGCTTGAAGTTAAATATATACATGTACTATTAAAACCAGAGGTGTAGAGCAACTAAGTACATTAACTCAAGTACTGTACTTAAGTACAATTTTGAGGTACTTTTACTTTATTTAAGTATTTCCATTTTATGCTACATTGTACTTCTACTTCGCTAGAATTCAGAGGTACATGGTGTACTTTAACTCCACTGCATGTATTTAATCCCTTTAGTTACTTCACAGATCTGGATGAATGATGTGAAATATAATCAGGTGTTGAATCAGACTTTAGTTCCACCTGGAGTAAATCCACCAGCTACCCTGCAGTCTACAAAGTACTTCAGACTAGCTGCACCTTCACCAGCTACCCTGCAGTCTACAAAGTACTTCAGACTAGCTGCACCTTCACCAGCTACCCTGCAGTCTACAAAGTACTTCAGACTAGCTGCACCTCCACCAGCTACCCTGCAGTCTACAAAGTACTTCAGACTAGCTGCACCTTCACCAGCTTTGAGAACACTTTCATGATCAATCATTATAAAACATATATATATATTATTCTGAAATGGACCAATCTGCACAACGACTACTTTCACTGTCTTTCACTATATTTTGATGAGAATACTTTCCTACTTTCACTTGAGGAGCATTTTGAATGCAGGACTTTCACTGTGAGAGAGTATTCCTACACTCTAGTACTTCTACTTTTACTCAAGTACAAGATCTGAGTACTTCTACTTTTACTCAAGTACAATATCTGAGTACTTTTACTCAAGAACAAGACCTGAGTACTTCTACTTTTACTCAAGTACAAGATCTGAGTACTTCTACTTTTACTCAAGTACAAGATCTGAGTACTTTTACTCAAGAACAAGATCTGAGTACTTCTACTTTTACTCAAGAACAAGATCTGAGTACTTCTACTTTTACTCAAGAACAAGATCTGAGTACTTCTACTTTTTACTCAAGTACAAGATCTGAGTACTTCTACTTTCACTCAAGCACAAGATCTGAGTACTTCTACTTTTACTCAAGAACAAGATCTGAGTTCTTCTACTTTTACTCAAGTACTAGATCTGAGTACTTCTACTTTTACTCAAGAACAATATCTGAGTACTTCTACTTTTACTCAAGTACAACATCTGAGTACTTCTACTTTTACTCAAGAACAAGATCTGAGTACTTCTACTTTTACTCAAGAACAAGATCTGAGTACTTCTACTTTTACTAAGTACAAGATCTGAGTACTTCTACTTTTACACAAGAACAAGGTCTGAGTACTTCTACTTTTACTCAAGAACTAGATCTGAGTACTTCTACTTTTACTCAAGCACAAGATCTGAGTACTTCTACTTTTACTCAAGTACAAGATCTGAGTTCTTCTACTTTTACTCAAGTACAAGATCTGAGTACTTTTACTCAAGAACAAGATCTGAGTACTTCTCCAGTGAAGATGTCCCTGTGGATGAAGTGTTTGAGAGCACTGAGTGAACTGAGTGTATGAGACTTTTCCAGTGAGACGCGTTGGCGTTTCTGTAGAGAGCTGTTGGTGAGGGTATGTTCTATCATCTTCAGCTCTCTGAGCGCTGAATCGTTTCCTCATCGACTCGCAAAGAGGCGAGCGGCATGAGTGGAGGTCTTTATGAAAAGAGGAAGAAAAAGGACAAGGAGGACGAAGTCCTTTGTGTCCGCAAAAGCTTCAACAAGGTAATAAATCAATACGAGCCCCTCGCATCGGATGAACATAATATCATTATGTTACCGACCGGGCAGGCGGCCATTTTGACAAAGATCAGAGCAGCGGGCCATCGCTCAATCATCAGCAGGAGAGGACTCTTTAAAGTAGAGACACTACATACTGATATACACCTGAACATCAGCAGGAGAGGACTCTTTAAAGTAGAGACACTACATACTGATACACACCTGAACATCAGCAGGAGAGGACTCTTTAAAGTAGAGACACTACACACTGATATACACCTGAACATCAGCAGGAGAGGACTCTTTAAAGTAGAGACACTACATACCGATATACACCTGAACATCAGCAGGAGAGGACTCTTTAAAGTAGAGACACTACATACTGATATACACCTGAACATCAGCAGGAGAGGACTCTTTAAAGTAGAGACACTTCATACTGATATACACCAGAACATCAGCAGGAGAGGACTCTTTAAAGTAGAGACACTACATACTGATATACACCTGGACATCAGCAGGAGAGGACTCTTTAAAGTAGAGACACTACATACTGATATACACCAGAACATCAGCAGGAGAGGACTCTTTAAAGTAGAGACACTTCATACTGATATACACCAGAACATCAGCAGGAGAGGACTCTTTAAAGTAGAGACACTACATACTGATATTAACATCAGCAGGAGAGGACTCTTTAAAGTAGAGACACTACATACTGATACACACCTGAACATCAGCAGGAGAGGACTCTTTAAAGTAGAGACACTACATGCTGATATACACCTGAACATCAGCAGGAGAGGACTCTTTAAAGTAGAGACACTACATACTGATATTAACATCAGCAGGAGAGGACTCTTTAAAGTAGAGACACTACATACTGATATACACCTGAACATCAGCAGGAGAGGACTCTTTAAAGCAGAGACACTACATACCGATATACACCTGAACATCAGTAGGAGAGGACTCTTTAAAGTAGAGACACTACATACTGATATACACCTGAACATCAGCAGGAGATGACTCTTTAAAGTAGAGACACTACACACTGATATACACCTGAACATCAGCAGGAGAGGACTCTTTAAAGTAGAGACACTACATGCTGATATACACCTGAACATCAGCAGGAGAGGACTCTTTAAAGTAGAGACACTACATACTGATATACACCTGAACATCAGCAGGAGAGGACTCTTTAAAGTAGAGACACTACATACTGATATACACCTGAACATCAGCAGGAGAGGACTCTTTAAAGTAGAGACACTACATACTGATATACACCTGAACATCAGCAGGAGAGGACTCTTTAAAGTAGAGACACTACATACTGATATACACCTGAACATCAGCAGGAGAGGACTCTTTAAAGTAGAGACACTACATACTGATATACACCTGGACATCAGCAGGAGAGGACTCTTTAAAGTAGAGACCCTAAATACTGATATACACCTGAACATCAGCAGGAGAGGACTCTTTAAAGTAGAGGCACTACATACTGATATACACCTGAACATCAGCAGGAGAGGACTCTTTAAAGTAGAGGCACTACATACTGATATACACCTGAACATCAGCAGGAGAGGACTCTTTAAAGTAGAGACACTACATACTGATATACACCTGAACATCAGCAGGAGAGGACTCTTTAAAGTAGAGACACTACATACTGATATACACCTGAACATCAGCAGGAGAGGACTCTTTAAAGTAGAGACCCTACATACTGATATACACCTGAACATCAGCAGGAGAGGACTCTTTAAAGTAGAGACCCTACATACTGATATACACCTGAACATCAGCAGGAGAGGACTCTTTAAAGTAGAGACACTACATACTGATATACACCTGAACATCAGCAGGAGAGGACTCTTTAAAGTAGAGACACTACATACTGATATACACCTGGACATCAGCAGGAGAGGACTCTTTAAAGTAGAGACCCTACATACTGATATACACCTGAACATCAGCAGGAGAGGACTCTTTAAAGTAGAGGCACTACATACTGATATACACCTGAACATCAGCAGGAGAGGACTCTTTAAAGTAGAGGCACTACATACTGATATACACCTGAACATCAGCAGGAGAGGACTCTTTAAAGTAGAGACACTACATACTGATATACACCTGAACATCAGCAGGAGAGGACTCTTTAAAGTAGAGACACTACATACTGATATACACCTGAACATCAGCAGGAGAGGACTCTTTAAAGTAGAGACACTACATACTGATATACACCTGGACATCAGCAGGAGAGGACTCTTTAAAGTAGAGACACTACATACTGATATACACCTGAACATCAGCAGGAGAGGACTCTTTAAAGTAGGGACACTACATACTGATATACACCTGAACATCAGCAGGAGAGGACTCTTTAAAGTAGGGACACTACATTCTGATATACACCTGAACATCAGCGGGAGAGGACTCTTTAAAGTAGGGACACTACATACTGATATACACCTGAACATCAGCAGGAGAGGACTCTTTAAAGTAGAGACACTACATACTGATATACACCTGGACATCAGCAGGAGAGGACTCTTTAAAGTAGAGACACTACATACTGATATACACCTGAACATCAGCAGGAGAGGACTCTTTAAAGTAGGGACACTACATACTGATATACACCTGAACATCAGCAGGAGAGGACTCTTTAAAGTAGAGACCCTACATACTGATATACACCTGAACATCAGCAGGAGAGGACTCTTTAAAGTAGAGACACTACATACTGATATACACCTGAACATCAGCAGGAGAGGACTCTTTAAAGTAGAGACACTACATACTGATATACACCTGAACATCAGCAGGTCCAACATCTCTTGTATCAGGACTTTATCTACGAGAAAATGATGATGGAATAATATTTAAAAATGTCACATATATATTAATACATCACACATGGAGGCCTTTAATTATAACGTTTTGTTTTTAAAGATCATTCTGTACCTTCAGTGAGATTTAACATGCAGGGCTTGTACTTGTCATAGAGTATTTTAACAGCGATGTATCGGTACTTTTCCTCCAAACAATCTGAATACTTCTTCCACCTCTTCTCTTATATGACTTCCCCGGAAATACCCGACTTTCAGCGAACAGCCAAAACAAATCAGTGGGACCGAAAATACATCCTCGTTTTCAGAGACAACCAGAAACTAGATCAGCGCTCGCTAACCGGCGGTCTACAGAATCACATGATGTGTTTCAGAGCAGCGTCCCAGACGAGTTCACCCTCTGAGTTAAATGTTCCAGCTCTGTATGAGACACACACACACACACACACACACACACACACACACACACACACACACACACACACACACACACACACACACACACACACACACACACACACACACACACACACACACACACACACACACACACACACACACACACACACACACACACACACACACACACCGTGTTTGCCGCTGTTAGACCTGGCCCCTAACAACACACCGCTGCCTCCTGCGTCTCCTGTGTGTCAGATTGAATAATGTCTTTGTGCCATGTGCTCATGTGCATTCAAGTGCATGTTACACTGCATGTACGCATTTGTGCACATGACTCCACACACACACACACACACACGCGCGCCCGCGCACACACACACACACACACACACACACACACACACACACACACACACACACACACACACACACACACACACACACACACAGAAAGAGACAGAGAGCCCCACTGGACATCATTGCAGCACATAATGCACGAGTGCCACTGGCAGACCACGTCTCACCACATACACACACATGCACTTAAACACACATGCAACACACACACACACACACACACACACACACACACACACACACACACACACACACACACACACACACACACACACACACACACACACACACACACACACACACACACACACACACACACACACACACACACACACACACCACACACACACACACACACACACACACACACACACACACACACACACACACACACACACACACACACACACACTATTCTGTCTGCTTGACTCTGTCTCCCACCAGGCCCCGGGTCAGAGAGTGGTGATGGGGGGAAGATGAATCCCTGCACATCACACACCTCCTCCTCCTCCTCCTCCTCCTCCTCCTCCTCCTCCTCCTCCTCCTCCTCCTCCTCCTCCTCCTCCTCCTCCTCCTCCTCCTCCTCCTCCTCCTCCTCCTCCTCCTCCTCCTCCTCCTCCTCCTCCTCCTCCTCCCGTCGTAGAGTCAGCCGGCCGGAGGTTAAATGCTAACCGATTAGCGCTAGCCTCGTATATGTAGTATTGCAGGCTGTGTGCACACCTTCGAGGAGGACGGTGTTCTTACCATCGCACTGGAGTCCAATTCAATCCAGAGGTTTTATTTCCATCATGAGCTACGGCGTGGAAATGGAAATGAAGTTCTTCTGAGCTGAGCGGACGATGCAACATCTATGATAACATCCATAGCACTTTAAAACCTTCAGACCAACGTGCTGTACAGAGATCAGCTCACACAACACGATATAAATACATTTAAAGTACAAGATACAACACAAAACAAACCAGTAATTAATTAAAAAATAAATAACAGCCATATAGTAAAAACAATAGACCACTGAAAGCAAATGAAAGCAACTTGTTTCTGAACGCTCAGGAGAAGAGGGGGGTTTAAGACGGGGTGTGAAAGCAGACGGTGGGAGAACACACAGTAAAACCCCTTCACATCGATCCAGCAGAGCGACGACCTTTTTCATGTGCCATTATTTTTCTCTGATTGCATCAGGCTCACTTTCGTCTATGAACCAAATGAGAACAGCTCGTGGTCCTGGACGCTAGTGGAGTATAACACGACGAAGCATAACGAGGGTCAGAGTAAAACACGACACATGTTACCCTTCCTTTAGGATAAAGGAAAGGACATAGCTGGAGGTGGTGAGAGACTTCAAATCCTTTTTCTGCAACCAGTTGTAACCTTAAAGCACGGTGGATCAAGTAAACTAGCTGCTTGCAAGACAGTTCACTTGCTAGCTAGCTAACCTCCATCAAAAGCATACAAGCCAGATGCAATTAGTAACGAGTAATGCCTTAACCGCTAGCTTGACAGTTAGCGAGATGTCGTTCCAGCTAGTAGTTGTTGAATACTGTGCCAGTCACATGTCAAAACACATGAACGTCTTTACTTATTTGTGTTATACGTCTATAGCCACCGCTTTGACTGAGCCATCAAGCCATTCCTGATGAAATCCCTTCAAATCTTCAATCTCAATAACCTGGGAAAAGTTCCAATCAAGAGAAACCTGTGGCAGTTATTCAGAAATCCTCATTTCAAACTGCTATATAAATGTACTGCCCCACCGTGCCCATCCAATCAGAAGCTATCTGCAGGAAATATCGACAAACCGTTAGTCTATATGGGTGACACGCATAAAGTCACACAATCAGAAACTGGACTGGAGCTACACAATCACATGAAGTGCCCGCTGCAGGCAGGGGGCCTCCGCTATGTGCTGTCGCCCTGTGGGATAACCCATATGACAGATGGGTCAAACAGCCATGATTGTTTCCGCTCAATGGTGGAGTCGTGTTTTATTGTACATTTGGTTTTGCGTACGATGAGCGGGACAAATGAAAATGAAATGAAATTGTGAGTCGAGCCTTTAGATATCAGCTTTACTTTCATGCAAACACATTCGATTTCCAAGTCACAACACAAGAAATATACCCGCTAATATTGGAGCAGATTCCTCGGAGAAATCAGCACAGAATGCTCCAAACGATGCGATGTTTTAAGCGAAAGCACCGAGGGATGGGTGCACTAAACTCCTCGTCAATCCTTTACCACTTACAGCATCCATAAAACATGAGCTCGCCAGGGGGGGGGAGAGAGACAGGGAGGAAGAGAGAGGGTACAAGTTATTGGGAGATCATGGATGGCAGCCAATCAAGCTGGCATGGCTTCCTGCTGAGCTTTTCGCCCTCGGAAAGGATAAAGGTGGCGAGGCTAGGGAGGGAAATACGTTTTGTATGCAGCCGAAATGGCCGGTTTAGCATTAGGACTGGATGACATTACAAACCCCATTGCACACTGTGTCGCCATGAGCCTTTTGGTGACAGTACAAAAGAGCAGGGGGTGCACAGAAAGGAAATTAATGACGGCTGAATTTCATTTAACTGCATATGTTTCACAGTCCGGGCTCGCTGCTGAAATGGTGTTAGCGACACCTTTGCTTCTCCGAGTAAAAATAAATAAAAAGCCTGCAGTCGTAGGTTCAGGTTTTATTTCCCACCAGGGGAGACTCAGTTTCTGGAACTAAACTTCGACGCTGCTCAGTGGCCGATACTAAATCCTAACACTGAAGCTCCGGTGCATTCAGGGCCCGCCGGCAGAGACTCTGGTCCAGATCAGTCCGGAACAAGTGTGTCATCACAT
>NW_027262984.1:94106-139106 GCF_902827115.2 Pseudochaenichthys georgianus
GTCTGTCTGTTTCTCTGTCTGTCTGTCTGTCTGTCTGTCTGTCTGTCTGTCTGTCTGTCTGTCTCTCTGTCTCTCTGTCTGTCTGTCTCTCTGTCTCTCTGTCTGTCTGTCTGTTTCTCTGTCTGTCTGTCTGTCTGTCTGTCTGTCTGTCTCTCTGTCTTTAATTTTGCTAGCTATTTGGTCAGATGTATATCTAAACCAGATTGCAAACGTTAGCTTGCTTATTTAGTCAAATGCTAACTTTTGCTCGCTAGCTTATTAAACGGATAATGTTCGAGATTAGCTAACGGACCTTAGCTATCTGCTTTTAGATATGTAACCAATTAGCAAGTTCACATTAGCTATCTGCTAAGCTAGTGAGCATAAGTTAGTTTATGAATAGCTAGGTAACATTTGCTATCTATCTATCTAACCTTTGATAGATGGATTAAAAGATAACTAGCCTTCACTAAATAGATATCAAAGGTTAGCTAGCTTGTTTAGTTGGACTTTTGCCCCGCTAGTTTACTTTGCAGATAGGTACATTTAGCTCGCTAGCTTATTTAACGGATAATGTTCGACATTAGCTTGCAAACATTAGCTATCTGTGGTCAGACATAGGCTATCTAACCAATTAGCGAGTGAACATTAGCTATCTGCTACATAAGCTAGCAAGCATAAGTTAGCTTTTTTGTAGCTTTCTATTGAAGGTTACTTATTTATCCATCCATCCTATTGTGTTAACCTCAAATCAAATTCCAAATACCCCACATCCTCCCCTCAACCCCCACATGTTGTGCGATCCATTTATAAGGTGAAAACACACTTCTAACAGACTGTATTTCCTGTGTTTTCACGATGCGTATCCGCGTGCAGTAGACTGTGAAGCAGCTGCTGGAGATGTCTGCGTTAGAGAACCAGAGAATCAGAGCTGTGATGTTCGGCTCACCTGTGGAGCTGAGAAATGTCGAGCAGCTGCTGTAAATCAGACCGATATGAAGCGACAGCGAGGTGATCGTGGGGGGGCGACTAAAGATTATTGGTTTTCTCACTGACAAGAACACATGCTAGTATTTATGTGTCTCTGGGTGTTTGTGTGTTTGTGTTTGTGTGTGTGTGTGTGTGTGAGAGAGATCATTTGAAGCTGATAAGGCAACCCAGTCTCACGGCATTTCGTGTTATAGTCACGAAATTAATTTGATCTATTGATTCGTGTTCACACAGAACGATTTTAAAAGCAATGTATTTCTATTGGTAGTGTGTTTCGTGCCTGCACCACGTCTTTTCGTCCGGTCGGGTCTTGGAAGGCCGGAAGCCGTGTGGTTCATAAAAACATTTACTTTTAAATTGTATAATGTCGGAGTTTTCTTGCCTCAGAATACTGAAATCTGTATTTTCTTGTCATCTTTTTATTATTTACGTTGCTTTTAAAATCGTTCTGTGTGACACGAAGAAAATGGTGAAATCGTGTTGGTGAACACGAATCAATAGATTAATTTTGTGACTATAACGGCCCGTCTACACAGCAGCGTGCGTTGATGCTTTACCATTCACTTTGAATGGGGTGACGTCACTTTTCGCCAAACTGCATTGTGGGAAGCGACGTGGAGCGTAGCTGGCGTGGCTCGCTGCAAAAGTTGAGCAATGTTCAACTTTTGACGCCTCGGCAGAAGCGTCAGCCAATCGAATCATATGCCAGTACAAGCTCTAGCCAATCAAACCGCTGCTTGTGTGTCAGGGGCGGGAGATTCATGTGATTGGGTGTTGGTCGAGTTTCAGACACGCCCGCCGGCAAGCTTCAACGCACGCCGCCGTGTGGACGGGCCGTCACACGAAATGCCGTGAGACTGTGTTGGATAAGGCTTCGTATTTAAAAACAGTAGGCTAGTCATAGAGGCTAGTAAAGAAAAGAGGCTATAGATATTATATGAACGTGAAAAGAATCATAATATATCCTCTTTACATCACGTTGCATTGTTGGAGAAGCCTGTGACCTAAGATGTTCAACTACATACTTACTCTGTAGCCAGGGCCGGCCCTGACCAATTTGCCGCCCTAGGCAAGATTTTAGCTGGCGCCCCCCCCCCAAAATGCAGACACTCACTATGATTCGCACGTGCATGGTTGTGGGATGACCACAAAAACAAAGATATTGACACAAGATGTGTGCAACTGTATCTGTATGTGAACATGATTTAAGTGGGGGGGGACCTCACCTCCTAGGGGGGTCCGGGGGCATGCACCCCCGGGAATTTTATATTGAAGTTAAAAGCATCAATCTGGTGCACTTTGAGAGCAACATTTGGAGATCTATGGATACATCTCTCAACACCAGATGAAACAGAACTGTAAGCAGATTTTCTTTTCCTTTATGGATATTTTACAATTCACTCCCCTTTCAAACTGTGTTCTTGTTTATTAATAACAACTTTTTTGTACTGTCAGTATTTTATACCCGTTTTTCACCTGTTCTTTTCTCATTTGTGTATAACTATAATGATCATATAAAGATGTACCTTTACCTCACTGAGCTGAGGTTATCAGAGCCTCTCAGTCTTTCAGGAGAGAGCTCTCTAAAGCTCTCCCCCCGTGGCCGCTTACACAGTAAATTCCAATGTTACTAAAAGCACACAGAAGCTGTGTACGTTTTTTGGGAGTTTGATTTATTTTTAAATGAACACGAATACAAAATTAAAACCTATAATTGCACACTAAAACCATTATTTAAAAAAAAGAACAATTTCACATAAACCTTTGGCTTTTACTGGGGCTGGGGGGTTCAACTTGATTTGGGGGGGGGGGGTGTGTGCCATAGTTTATGGGCGCTGTACGCAATATAGGCGTAGTTCTGTTAGTATAAGATAATAAGATGTACTTTGTTGATCCAAAATCGGGAAATTGTGTTTTTATGAAATAACTTTTTTTTATTTCTAACTTTTTTTTTTTTTGTTCTTTTTTTTTTTGGCGCCCCCTATGGGTTGATGCGCCCTTAGCATTCGCCTATACTGCCTATGCCGAGGGCCGGCCCTGTCTGTAGCTATTGTTGTTAGTTTGACGATAAAGAACCTTGAGCCTTGAAACCTTGTTGGTGACACGCTGACTCTTCTGCCATTGAAGTTTTTTTAATGCTAATCATCAAGTCCTATTTGTAGCTGACTATTAGCATGTTAGCATGGATGACATTCCCATGATCCTTGGTATAAACTGATACTTTTAGAGTTTGGTTTTATTCACAGTTTCTGGACAAATAGAGTTAGATAGAGGGCGTAGATTTCAAGAAGAAAATGGGTTGATTACGAACAGATATTTCTGAAGGTGTTAGCATAGATTTGCTCCCCACATATTCGCTAGCATGATTGTAGACTTTTCTCATGATTCCTCTCCCGCAAAGAGCCTTGAGTGCTGATAACATTCACTTTTTATATTCTTCAGAAATGCCAAATTGTAACAGCTTGTTTGCATCCAGATCCAATCCCCTACATCTGACCAGGAAACATTACTCTCACAAAACGTCCTTTGCCTGCTCGACCCGGATTGATCTTAGCACGCATCTAACCAGATGCTACGTATATTTTACCAACTGTATAACAATGCTGTTGACACACAGTAGCGGTCTGCAGACTGTAGGGGAAATGCAACGCTTCACTAAAACACATGTATGAATATGGAGTTATGTCACACATCAATACCTGCAGACATGTTTGCATTAATGCCGAGTGTGTGAACAAAATAGGACAACAACACACACACAGCCAGACACAACAACTGACCCCATGTGTGTGTGTGTGTGTGTGTGTGTGTGTGTGTGTGTGTGTGTGTGTGTGTGTGTGTGTGTTACCACATGAGCATCGGTGCAGGGGATCCATGTTGCACACCATCGCTGCTACTATTTATAATTTATTGCATAATTCGCATTTCTATACATTTATCAGAATACCTTTATCCCTTATTTCGACCCACAAAAGGGGACATTTCATTAATATGAATTAAGAAGCGTGCAAAGATGAAAATAGAAGTTCAACAATTTACAAAACACACATCTAGTGCCAGTAACAGTATTTAAATAAGTGTAGCATAAAGTGAGAGAGGATATAGTATTACAAGTGGAAGTATATATTTACAGTTTTGTTACAGATGTAGCATTTTCTAACTAAGGGACAACATCCAATAATAATAATAATTATGTAGCGCTATATATATATATATATATATATATATATATACATTGCACATAAGTAATACTACACGACCGAGGTGTTATAACTTGACTTTAAGGTGAGCAGAGAGTAGTGGATGCCTTATATCAGGGGTGTCAAACTCAAGGCCCGGGGGCCACATCCGGCCCGGGACTTCATTTTATGTGGCCCCGCAAGAGCTTGCAAAGAATGTAATACGTTTATTATACGATTAAATGCCGCTTTACAGAATCAGGTTGCCCATAAACTACATGTCCCACAATGCATCTCGTTTTGTGACATGCGCACTGAAGAGACTTGCAATTATTTGCTTTCAGAAGTAGTTAATTACTAAGTCATTATCCTATCCGATAATTATCCAATTCAGAGGCAATAATTTAATATAACACATTATTTTATATATATTATATATTTATATATATGTATATTTTATATAGTTACAAACGGCCCTTTGAGTGCAACCATAATGCTGATGTGGCCCGCGATGAAATTGAGTTTGACCCCCCTGCCTTATATGATGTGAAATATGACTATTCTGCTGTGCTGTCACGCGATGCAGTGATGAGCATGGGTGCTCTGTTAGCATGCTAGCTAATGGTTCATGACTCACTGCATGGTCAGAGAGCACAGCCTGGGCCTGGGGGCGTAGCTGCACCACGAGGCCTCCACCGGCTCCTCTCAGTCAGGTGGCTGCCGGTCTGCTGTCAGCCCCGGGGCCCAGCTCGGAGCTGCGCCGTGGGGCCCTTTACGAGGGAATATTATCGCTAATGGGATCTGCTTTAGCTTGTAGCGGCGCACACATGAGCGAACACACACTGAGGCGGCATGGGCATTAAGCAAGAGGACGAGCACTGGTTGAAGAACCACTCTGCTTCACTGAGTTCTGAGACGACACACACACACACACACACACACACACACACACACACACACACACACACACACACACACACACACACACACACACGCACACACACACACGCACACACACACGCACACGCACACGCGCGTACGGTACGCACACACACACTGGGCCTTACTCAAGCTCTGTCTTGAGAGCTTTCGGAGTAAACAGTGAGAGAAGAACAAGACTTACGTAAACAAACATATATATATTCAGCGGGCTGTCTCTCTGTGTGTGTGTGTGTGTGTGTGTGTGCGCGCGTGTGCGTGTGTGTGTGTGGTGAAGGGAGGTACATCTCAGCAATGAGTCAGGAAGAGGCGCTGAGGTTCAGGGCAGAGAGAGATCTCAGTTTACCCACAACAAATCCGTCACTGCAGCTTCTTTCTCCCCCGGCCAGATTACTCATTTAAATTCAAATTAGTGTTAATCAACCCCCCCCCCTTTTCTTTTGAGAGATGCCTTCATAGCAGGTAACAAGAAGGACTTGGATTGGGGGGATGGGTTCAATGTTTACTGGGTTGCAATCCGTGTGTATTCCATATCTGAAGCCAGAATCCATTTATAATTCACATTACTTATATAATAACCACTTCTTTTTACCCAAACAATGACCTTTTTATCTCGTAGCTTTGCCACTAAACCCTCAGATTTTACCCAAAACTAAAATCTTTACACTAACCCAGCCAAGACATTGCTTTGTTTGTTTCTCAGCAGGATCACAGAAAAACAACTGACCCTAACGGTACGTCCACACAGCAGCTTCAGAAGAAACTTCCACCGCTTCTCTGCCCGTTGACTTTGAATGGGGATGACGTCACTTTGCCTCGCTTTTCGCCGAACTGCATTGTGGGGGAGCGAAGCGAAGATTTCCAGGATCTCCAGGATTCAAAAGTTGAGGAATGTTCAACTTTTGAAGCTGAGCTGGAAGCGTCAGCCAATCAAACACGTTTATGCAAATCTGACAGTAGAAGCGTCAGCCAATCAAACACGTTTATGCAAATCTGACAGTAGAAGCGCTAGCCAATCAAACCGCGTGTAAGCTGGGAGAGCCAGACCGCAGTTCATTTCCTCATATTCCAAACGAGAAGTTACGGGAGCAAATCACCCGGTTCTTTACGACCAGAACTATTAACGGGATACAAACCGGAGGAACCAGGCATGGAGGGAGGTGGCAGAGGCAGTGGGGGAACTGGTAGGGTTTCGCCTGTTTGGGGAGTTTATATATTGCTCGCATAAAATCCCCGGGGTTTTTTGCTCTGTATGTCGGGGGCGGGAGATTCATGTGATTGGTTGTTGGTCGCATTGCTCGCAAAAAATCCCCAAGCTGTCAGACACGCCCAGCTCCAAGATGTTCAAGATTTTTGAAAAGCTGCTGTGTGGACGTACCGTAAAGGTTGTTTCACGTGCCAAAGAAAGTCCCATTTTTTTTTGGAGCGGACACATGCATTATTTGTTTAACGTATGGGTATAGATTGGCGCGCTCTCTGAGTCCCCTTCGAGTTACATTGAGACAATGTGTTGTGTCTGGTCCAATGTGTTAGTTTTGTTCATGCATTTTGTCTGTAATTTCCTGTTTTATTTTGTACTCACCTCGTCTTTCATTGCAGGCCCTGTTTTCTCCCCTTGTGTGTTTTCCCGCCATCATCAGTGTCTGCCCCGCCCCTGATTGTTTCCACCTGTTCCCACTCACCTCATGTTTAAAGGGGACCTATCATGCAAAATGCACTTTTGTACGTCTTTTAAACATGAAGATGTGTCCCCGGTGTGTCGGGGAACTCACCAAGTGTCAGAAAACACAACCTTCTCTCTTTTCCTCCATTCCCAAATCTCTAAAAACGGGGCTGCAACGGAGCTGATCCAGACGTTAATTTTTCTCACGTCAGAAAAGGGAAGCTCCGCCTATTTGGGCAACTCTCCACCTATCAGGGGAATGTGGGGTTGGGCCACGGCCGGCCATTGCCGCTCGAAAGCGCTGGAGACGCTGTAGTACATATGCCAGGCCTGTAAGTGGCGCTGTAGCCGCAGAATCAGCCCTTGTGAAAACAGGGCTGGAATAGAGCAAATAGAGCGAAATGAAGCATGGCTAAAACGCAGGATCTGTTTGGTATTTTGAAAAGAAAACTTCACAGACATGTTGTATATAGGTATGGCCCTACACTATATGTTTCAAATATAGCATGATAGGTCCACTTTAAATAGTCCTGTCTCTCCCCTGTCCTGTGTCAGTTCGTCTTGTTTGTTTCCTCGAATGGGCGAGCCTCAAATCTAAAAGGATCGCTTTTCTCTCATGTCAGGTTTTGTTATTTTGTTGGCTTGAGTTTTTATTAAGTCCTCTTTTTGTTAGTTGTTTCCTCGTTGTGAGAGCTTTTTGTTATCTCCACCACCCACTCCGTTCAGCGGGATTACCTGAACTCTCTGTCGTGCATTTGGGTTCATCAGTTTGTGTCGAGGTCCTGACACGATGGAAAACCAGGGAGCCAGGGCGATGCTCACGGCCTGGTTGCCGTGCAACAATACGTCACCCCTCTAAAGACGTAAGTCAATGTAATTCATGGGGAAACCAAAGTGTGACATCTTCATTTCTATCAAGTCGTCACGCAGCGGACGTCCTGCTGCTACCTTGCACTAACCGCCGCAGAGATATTGTGCCTATTTTTAGAACGCGCCGAAAGCAGCTCAGACGAGCAGAAAATATCAAAAAGCAAACAACATATTTGCGGAGGAGGAGGAGGAGGGGGGGGAGGGAGGAGGAGGAGGGGGGGGAGGGAGGAGGAGGAGGGGGGGCGGTTATTTAGAAACTTAGAGAAAGCATCAACTAGGATTGCCAGGGGAAACGGAGAGGAGCTTCCAACTGCCTTTTATCAAAGAGGAGGAAACGCTGCGACTGCTTTATGCTGATTCTGCTCATGTCTGTGATGCATAGGAATGTGCAGAAGCTGCTTTTGGATTTGCATTACAGCTAATAATGAGCTGAGATAGGAAAGCCGATGCAAGGTCATCGATTCAATGACAACAATGACAGTTTGCTAGCGAGTGTTTGTGCTACGCTCGGCAATCCTATCTTCTCCTATTGGCTGTTTTTGTATCGGCTTATGACAAATAGAATACACGAGCTGGCAGTAAATGTTGGATTTCCACCCATTCGCTGTCAAGTAAATGAGCCCACCAGGCACCCAGGCACCAGGCACCCAGACACCCAGGCACCCAGGCACCAGGCACCCAGACACCCAGGCACCCAGGCACCAGGCACCCAGACACCCAGGCACCCAGGCACCAGGCACCCAGACACCCGGGCACCCGGGCACCCAGACACCCAGGCACCCAGGCACCCAGGCACCAGGCACCCAGACACCCAGGCACCCAGACACCCGGGCACCCGGGCACCCAGGCACCCAGGCACCCGGGCACCCAGGCACCCAGGCATCTGGACCAGCAGCCAGGCACCCAGGCACCCAGGCACCCAGGCACCCGGGCACCCAGGCACCCAGGCATCTGGACCAGCAGCCAGGCACCCAGGCACCCAGACACCCAGGCACCCAGGCACCAGGCACCCAGACACCCAGGCACCAGGCACCCAGACACCCAGGCACCCGGGCACCCGGGCACCCAGGCACCAGGCACCCAGGCACCCAGGCACCAGGCACCCAGACACCCAGGCACCCAGGCACCCGGGCACCCGGGCACCCGGGCACCCGGGCACCAGGCACCCAGACACCCGGGCACCCAGGCACCCGGGCACCCGGGCACCCAGGCACCCAGGCACCCGGGCACCCAGGCACCCAGACACCCAGGCACCCAGGCACCCAGGCACCCAGGCACCAGGCACCCGGGCACCCGGGCACCAGGCACCCAGACACCCAGGCACCCAGGCACCCGGGCACCCAGGCACCAGGCACCCAGGCACCAGGCACCCAGGCACCCAGGCATCTGGACCAGCAGCCAGGGAATCAGTACTTCTGCAGAACGACTACAGAGGTTCATGGGTTACAAGAAAATTGAATATGCAAGAAAAAGGGTTGATGGAAGGAGAGAGACGGTGACCCGATGGTAAACCTAGAAGGTCACACACACACACACACACACACACACACACACACACACACACACACACAACACACACACACACACACACACACACACACACACACACACACACACACACACACACACACACACACACACACACATACACACACACACACACACACACACACACACACACGACATACTGTACACACACACACACACACACACACACACACACACACACACACACACACACACACACACACACACACACACACACACACACACACACACACACACACACATACAAAAGTGTGTGTGAGTGGAGGAGACAAGGATCTCTTTTCTTAAGTCATGATTAAGTCAGGTTAAAGAACATGACGAATGTGCTGATTTTTACCATTCGACTTCCGCCCCCGTCTGAGCTGGAGGCGAAGAGAGGAAGAGGAAGAGGAAGAGGAAGAGGAAGAGGTGATTGAGTTACCCTCCCTGGAAAGCATGCCTCCATTTAAACCGCGCCACAACTCTCGACCAGATGGGAGGTTTAATGAGGAGAAAGTCATGCCTGAACACGACTCTGCAGTGTTGGGCTGCACCAACAGGGAGTGTGTGTGTGTGTGTGTGTGTGTGTGTGTGTGTGTGTGTGTGTGTGTGTGTGTGTGTGTGTGTGTGCGTGTGTACAGTATGTCATGTGTGTGTGTGTGTGTACAGTATGTCATGTGTGTGTGTGTGTGTGTGTGTGTGTGTGTGTGTACAGTATGTCATGTGTGTGTGTGTGTGTGTGTGTGTGTGTGTGTGTGTGTGTGTGTACAGTATGTCGTGTGTGTGTTTGTGGGTGTGTGTCTCTCTCTCTGTGTGTGTGTGTGTGTGTGTGTGTGTGTACAGTATGTCATGTGTGTGTGTGTTTGTGTGTGTGTGTGTGTGTGTACAGTATGTCATGTGTGTGTGTGTGTGTGTGTGTGTGTGTGTGTGTTTGTGTGTGTGTGTGTGTGTGTGTGTGTACAGTATGCCATGTGTGTGTGTGTGTGTGTGTGTGTGTGTGTGTGTGTGTGTGTGTGTGTGTGTGTGCGCGTGTGTACAGTATGTCATGTGTGTGTGTGTGTGTGTGTGTGTGTGTGTGTGTGTACAGTATGTCATGTGTGTGTGTGTGTGTGTGTGTGTGTACAGTATGTCATGTGTGTGTGTGTGTGTGTGTGTGTGTGTGTGTGTACAGTATGTCATGTGTGTGTGTGTGTGTGTGTGTGTGTGTGTGTGTGTGTGTTTGTGTACAGTATGTCATGTGTGTGTGTGTGTGTGTGTTTGTGTGTGTGTGTGTGTGTGTGTGTGTGTGTGTGTGTGTGTGTGTGTGTGTGTGTGTGTGTGTGTGTGATACAGGATTGAAGGTTGAAGCTGGAAGATGGCGACCACCATCTGGGCGCTCAGAGGAGCGCGGACACCCGATCACAGAGACACTATCACACGCTCTTTAAGAGTAATTGCTGAAAAGAGACTTCCCCCATTTTTTCATTCCTGCATCGTTTAAACAAAGTGCGCTCACCAGAGATGGCTAAAGTACACATCCTTTACTCAAGTAGAAGTACAGATACTCGTGTTTAAAAATACTCTGGTGAAAGTAGAAGTACTGACTAAACTTCTTTACTCAAGTCAAAGTAAAGAGGCTTTGAAGTGTCCTTCAGTAAAAAGTACCCATAGCTAGCAGCTGCTTTAAAGAGTACCTGATGTAAGAAGTAGAAAGTACAGGTATTTGAGTTCAACATGTAAGAAGTAGAAAGTACAGGTATTTGAGTTCAACATGTAAGAAGTAGAAAGTACAGGTATTTGAGTTCAACATGTGAGAAGTAGAAAGTACAGGTATTTGTGTTCAACATGTAAGAAGTAGAAAGTACAGGTATTTGTGTTCAACATGTAAGAAGTAGAAAGTACAGGTATTTGTGTTCAACATGTAAGAAGTAGAAAGTACAGGTATTTGTGTTCAACATGTGAGAAGTAGAAAGTACAGGTATTTGAGTTCAACATGTGAGAAGTAGAAAGTACAGGTATTTGTGTTCAACATGTAAGAAGTAGAAAGTACAGGTATTTGGGTTCAACATGTGAGAAGTAGAAAGTACAGGTATTTGTGTTCAACATGTAAGAAGTAGAAAGTACAGGTATTTGGGTTCAACATGTGAGAAGTAGAAAGTACAGGTATTTGTGTTCAACATGTGAGAAGTAGAAAGTACAGGTATTTGGGTTCAACATGTAAGAAGTAGAAAGTACAGGTATTTGTGTTCAACATGTAAGAAGTAGAAAGTACAGGTATTTGGGTTCAACATGTGAGAAGTAGAAAGTACAGGTATTTGGGTTCAACATGTAAGAAGTAGAAAGTACAGGTATTTGTGTTCAACATGTAAGAAGTAGAAAGTACAGGTATTTGTGTTCAACATGTAAGAAGTAGAAAGTACAGGTATTTGGGTTCAACATGAGAGAAGTAGAAAGTACAGGTATTTGGGTTCAACATGTAAGAAGTAGAAAGTACAGGTATTTGTGTTCAACATGTAAGAAGTAGAAAGTACAGGTATTTGGGTTCAACATGAGAGAAGTAGAAAGTACAGGTATTTGGGTTCAACATGTAAGAAGTAGAAAGTACAGGTATTTGAGTTCAACATGTAAGAAGTAGAAAGTACAGGTATTTGTGTTCAACATGTAAGAAGTAGAAAGTACAGGTATTTGAGTTCAACATGTAAGAAGTAGAAAGTACAGGTATTTGTGTTCAACATGTGAGAAGTAGAAAGTACAGGTATTTGTGTTCAACATGTAAGAAGTAGAAAGTACAGGTATTTGTGTTCAACATGTAAGAAGTAGAAAGTACAGGTATTTGAGTTCAACATGTGAGAAGTAGAAAGTACAGGTATTTGAGTTCAACATGTAAGAAGTAGAAAGTACAGGTATTTGAGTTCAACATGTAAGAAGTAGAAAGTACAGGTATTTATATTCAAAATGTAAGAAGTCAAGGTAAAAAGTCATCAGAAAAATATATAGTGGAGTAAAGTACTGATACCAGAAAGATGTACTTAAGTACAGTAACAAAGTATTTGTACTCCACGACTTCCCACCTCGAGAGCTCACACACGTGCACGCTGCAGCACGCACGTCTTGATTCCAAACTGCTATCAAACAGTCAGAAAACCAAAGCAATGCTTTTTGCTCCCAAGTCAGCGTCCTCTTGCCTCTCCATTGACACCCTTGATGGCGTCTCGTTGAGTTTGTCGATACCTACGAATATCTGGGCTTTAGCCTGGATGCGGGTCCAGGTGCCTGGATACGGGTCCAGGTGCCTGGATACGGGTCCAGGTTCCTGCTGTGCGGACTGAGGCTGGGAAAAGGAGTCTTTTTTATTATGGTCCTTGGAATGACCTTCAATCAAGCCTCAAACTGAGGGCACTTGTCCCTGTAGCATGTTTTAGATTGAAGTAGTCTGAGGTCCTTCCCACCTGCTGCTCCTGCAGTAATAACTAACACCTTTATTTCTGTCCTGATGTGCTCAATGTTTGACTGCTTTTCCTCTTTTCTTTTCTTAGCTGTGTTCTCTGTATTTTATATGTTTGTGTAACGGTGCTGCCTTCTGGGCCAGGTCAGCATTGCAAATGAGATTCTATCTAAATGCTTTTATCTGGTTAAGTAAAGGTTAAACAAAATAAAAGAACACTGATATTGTAGTGGAATATGCAGAGGGTGTAAAGTCAAACACAATGCATTATCAAAGTCAGAGCATGAATCATAAAGACTCCACGGGATGAGACAGGGATCGCTGTGTCAGTCTCCATGGCTCGAAAGGTACGCTCGAAACTCTGACATTGAACCTTTACTTTCCTCTTTTGTTTTCATAAACGCTTTCCAAGCTTTTAAACACAAGCGTATGGCACGCAGTCATCTGTGTTATTACACTGCTTAGTGAATAAACAAAAGAGAGTGTCACGCTGAAGGGATCAGTCGAAGAAGACGGGAAGTAACGGGAACAATACACATATTCTATAGTCGTTCTTTTTTACATGCAATGTGAGATGACTTGGTTTCTCCGCCTGCTTGTCCAGAGGCTTTTGACACACTACGTGTTTGTAGGTGAGCAGATAGAGGAGGGTGGCGGTGGAGCAGGAAGTGAGATAAGACAGGATAAGATCACTTGGAGCTGAACTCGTCCCGAGGGAAACTGCTGTGCAGCGGCTACAGTGTGAGAAGGACATTTCAGAGAGAGGCGAAGTCCCGATTTTCAATAAAAAAAATAAAATAAAAAAAAATAAAATACAAAAATAAATTAAAAAAAGTCCCGCCCTTCTACTTCCGCCCCATGGGACCTTATTTCCAATAGAGTCTGGCTGCAGACCGCAGCAAGGAGGCGTTTCCTATAGGGGCGTTTCCTATAGGGGCGTTTCCTAACTTTTTTTTATCCAATAGCAACTTAAGGGATTCCAGCTGCTTTTATAAATCCTCGCAGAAGAAGTCATTGTTCTAGTGATGGGAATTGGGGGGATCATTTGGCTCGGCTCACCAAGAAGAGCCGGCTCTTTCGGCTCCCAAAGGGCTCTTCAGTTTACCACATATTATACCTTTTAATTAAATCAAATGTAGCGCTGTTTTGACTAATGATTTATATGTGTACACATATATCACTTAAATTATTCAAGACATCCTTTGTACTGAAGTATTCAAAAGTAAAAATTACATGTTTAATATAAATTATTTGCTGTGGCCAATTGTTTTCATTGCATTTACAGACCCGTGTAACTCTGATACCACCCAATGAATGCATTGACTTGCTTGTAGAACCACGCTACACAAAACAGATGGCAACACCTATAAAAACTATTTAAAAAAAGGGGCTACTGTATCAACCTATATAAAGTATATAAATATAGTTTTTCTCCCTGCAGGAGAGGGGAGCGGGCTTTGAGATCAGCTGCTAGGCTGCAGCGGGGAGAAGAGGGGGACAAAAAGAGATCTCCGTCCTCCGTGTTTTATTCTTATAGAAGTAAGAAGAGAAGTAATGGGTCAGAAACCCTCCTTTTTACGCAGCGGTCCAGACATAGACATCATAGCTACGGCGACACATATTCAGTTGCCAGTTACTTTTGGCATTAGGGCAGGGATATCTTTCTTTGTGCTACTTTTAAAGCAAGCAACGATGTTTTCAAATCTGTAATCAAAAGGCTCCTCAAAAACAAAACAAAAAACGTCTCGTTCGTGGGCGAGAGCCGGCTCCCGTCGTTCACTATAGGAAACGCCCCTATAGGAAACGCCCATATAGGAAACGCCCCTATAGGAAACGCCCCAATTGCAGCAAGGAGGCGGATCCTATAGGGGCGTTTCCTATAGGGGCGTTTCCTATAGTGAACGACGGGAGCCGGCTCTCGCCCACGAACGAGACGTTTTTTGTTTTCTTTTTGCGGAGGGATCTAGATCGGCATGAAGGCACATTATGCAATGTGGACATTATCCCGCTTATTACACATGGCCACATTCTCAACAAAGTAACGACATGACTCCCAATAATAATTGAAATGCTTTTATGGATTTAGAAAAAGATTTTATTGATTTAAAAAATAGTTTTATGTATTGATTTAAATTGACATGCATCCGCTAAGAAAAGTAGTCCGTTGTTACTGTTTGAACTAACGTAACAACGGCAGGAACTGCTTCTATAGTGTTTTTGAGGAGCTTTTTGATTACAGATTTGAAAACATCGTTGCTTGCTTTAAAAGTAGCACAATTCATTATGTCAAACCTTGAAAGATATCCCTGCCCTAATGCCAAAAGTAACTGGCAACTGAATATGTGTCGCCGTAGCTATGATGTCTATGTCTGGACCGCTGCGTAAAAAGGAGGGTTTCTGACCCATTACTTCTCTTCTTACTTCTATAAGAATAAAACACGGAGGAGGGAGATCTCTTTTTGTCCCCCTCTTCTCCCCGCTGCAGCCTAGCAGCGGATCTCAAAGCCCGCTCCCCTCTCCTGCAGGGAGAAAAACTATATGTATATACTTTATATAGGTTGATACAGTAGCCCCTTTTTTAAAATACTTTTTATCTGAGTCCTGACTCCATCAGAGCTCCAGCTCTCCTTGTGTCTCTCTGAGTCCTGACTTTGTCGCTGTGAGGACCTTTCTTCTTCCCTTTGGACATTCCTCTTTATTAATAATAATAATAATAATACTTTGGATTTCTATAGCGCTTTTCCTAATGCTCAAAGAAGCTTCACATAAAGTCAGAACAGAAAGAGACATGTCCCTCAGTCTCAGAGTGCCACCAGTGCCATGCTCTCTCAGCACCTGGTCCACCGTCACCTCTCTTTCCTCACGGGGACATTGGGCTGCGTTTCAGACCAGATGCTGTGGAACCTTCCAGACTCCTGCTCTCCTCCGTGTTCTCCCTCCTCTCTCTTGTCTCCATGTTCCCAGCAGCCCATTCTCTTTATTGTGTGTTCTGCTGCTAATGGACTCTCTTTCTGGCTGTAGCTCTGCTCCTTCTGTCACACTTCACTAACGCTCGGTACAGTGTGTGTGTGTGTGTGTGTGTGTGTGTGTGTGTGTGTGTGTGTGTGTGTGTGTGTTTAATTGCTTTACATTTCCAAGAAGCCTCCCTGCTGCTGCAGACAGAGATTCACACAGCCTCATAAAGAACTGCTGTAGCATTTCATTTGGGAGTAGATTCTGTACCTCATGGAGAATAATGCAGTCCCATCTACAGCTGGCTGAGTTTGGACCTAAACCCATTTCAGTCAGACAACTCACGTCTTTCTTAATATGTTTATTAGAAGCAGCATATAGTTTGAGTTTGGCGGCGGCAGCGGCTAGTTCAAGGTGGTGCATATTATTATTTTTACCGCTGTAGTATTTAATTTGGGACTAGTTTCTGTACTTCATGGATAATAATCAACTCCCATCTACAGCTGGTTGACTTTGGATGGATTCCCAGTTACTAAAGTGTAAAACCTTAATCTGTATATCTTAAAGGGGACCTATCATGCAAAATGCACTTTTGTACGTCTTTGAAACATGAAGATGTGTCCCCGTGTGTCAGGGAACACAACCCTCTCTCTTTTCCTCTGTTCCCAAATCTCTAAAAACGGGGCTGCAACGGATCTGATACAGACTGATTTGAAATATCTCTGACATCAGAAACGAGGAGCTCCGCCTATATGGGTAACTCTCCACGTATCAGGGGAATGAGAGGTTGCGTGGCATGGTAACAGTAACATGCGCTCGTGCCTCACCCGTGGTCAGCTGCAGCTCATTTGCCACAGAATCAGCCCTTGTGAAAACAGGGCTGGAATAGAGCAAATAGAGCTAAATGAGGCATGGCTAAAATACAGGATCTGTTTGGTATTTTAATAATAATCCTTATATTTATTATAGCGATGTATCAAAGACTCTCAAAGAGCTTTACAAATACACATTACACATACAGATCATACATGTAATGGTCATCCGCTGTGGACAATACCCACAGGAGCACACGGCCTGACGCGGTGTGGCGGGAGCGGGTTTCGAACTGGAGTTCCCCGCGCCCCCTTGATCTGATGATCAAACGCACAGACCACTGCGCCACCCGTCCCTTAATTTTGAAAAAAAAACTTCACAGACATGTTTTATATAGGTATGCCCCTACAATACATTATTAAAATATAGCATGATAGGTCCACTTTAAATGGCGCCACTATCGACGACCTTGAAAACAAAGTCACTCGATCAAGTAGGTGCAAATTACGGCAAAGACTCATCCGTCCAATTTAGAATGTGTCTCTTGGCGTAAACGGCTCTGATATGAGAATACATCCAAAACATGCCATCAATTTCCCAGATATGCTTCACATGGATCAACTAATCACATATTGGTCATCTAATTGGTTCGTCTCTTGCCGAGAAGGTGACTTCATAACATTCAAAAAGCCCCAAAAGTGTTTATCTGAAGTAAAGGTTAATACAGCTGGTGCCACTACAGCTGGAACACAATATAAGAACATCCGGAAGCTCCCTTGAACACGCCGGATGTGGTGAAGTTTGATTGGACTCGTGGTTCTACCTCTACAGTATTTCAATATATTTAAATTCATGAGCTAAATTGAAGGTCAAATACAGAGTTTTCAAAGTCATCATTAAGTCTTGAATCCTGAGGCAAATGAAGCCAGGCCAATTTAAAGTTGTACACTTTGCGTTTTTACTACGGCTCGTTATGCCCTCTTAATGAAACTGAATTAAATCTATAAGATAAAATCATTCCTGTGACCAGTGGCGAACCGTGTCTATCACAACTGGACCTTCTGTAGACACATCCACACCCCCCGCTGCCGCCCCCCCCCCCTCCGGCATTATAATGTCCGTCTTTTCACTGAATTGTCGTCTTAAAGGGAACTCACAACAATTCCGCAACAACTTCATCTCCACCTGCTGCACCCGTCATTTCAACGTTAAAAAAAACGGCATGAATTGCTTCGTCGCATTCATCTAGGTCCTCTGTCTCGAGCCAGTTAACTAGCGGGCCTTCTAGAGCACCCTGGAACCGAGGGGAACTCTGAAAGAACACACCCATTGGCTACAAATCAATATATGATTGGTTGATCAAACTGTCAGTCCAAACGTACGCTCTCATTCAGAGCAACGGCCATGGCATTCTATCAAGGATGTAGAATACCTTGTTGAAGGATGTTCTACCCAGAGACCCAGAACACGATCTGATTGGCTGCTTTCTTTTCTAACACAAACCACTGAAATGCGAAGTGCATGGTCCGAGAAGGACAAACACATCAACGTAACACTGTGATATTACAGATCAACAACACAGATACCATTTACCATCATTTTATTTATATAATTAAATAGATTTGTTGTTTGTTTTATCTGAGTGTTCCAGGGTGTTCTCTGAATACCTTGAAGGCCCTGACGGTTCGCCACTGCCTGTGACACATTTTGAGTTACTTGTAAAATGTCTCCTTTCATTTTCGTCGATCCTGGAAAAGTCTCTACGTCTAAAATGACAAGTATCGTCTGTTTTCTGTCTGCAAGGCCCAGTTCTTTGCTGCTAGCTCAATGCTATTGGCTGCTTTGGCATTGAGTCAAAGGGTGTTGAGTATATTAAGACGTGACACATGTTCTCTGACACATCAGTTATCATTTGAAGGCTTGAGACGGGATATGAAGTCACTCCAGGTTGAGTCCTCCTGTCTGAACGCCGCTGGTCAACACAACGCTGATATGAAAGAAAGCGATTTCAGCGTGGGGTTTGCCCGTTTAACGATATGTAAACAAGCTACCTCCAACATGGAAGCAATGGTGCGTCTCCCACCACCCACTGAGGCTCAGACGAGAGCAACACATTATCTAAATTGTTCTCGGAGTGGAAGCACAGTTTGGTCCTCGACGGCCGATAATCAGAAACAACAGGAAGTGACTGAGTACGCTGAAAAAAGACTTTCTCCCCATCTAGATGCAGAGGTGGGAAGTAGTGGAGTACAACTTTGTTACTGAAGTACATGTTTCTGGTATCAGTACTTTACTCCACTACTTGTTTTTCTGACGACTTTTCACTTTGACTTCTTACATGTTGAACTCAAATACCTGTACTTTCTACTTCTTACATGTTGAAATCAAATACCTGTACTTTCTACTTCTCACATGTTGAAATCAAATACCTGTACTTTCTACTTCTTACATGTTGAACTCAAATACCTGTACTTTCTACTTCTCACATGTTGAACACAAATACCTGTACTTTCTATTTCTCACATGTTGAACCCAAATACTTGTACTTTCTACTTCTTACATGTTGAACTCAAATACCTGTACTTTCTACTTCTTACATGTTGAACTCAAATACCTGTACTTTCTACTTCTTACATGTTGAACACAAATACCTGTACTTTCTACTTCTTACATGTAGAACACAAATACCTGTACTTTCTACTTCTTACATGTTGAACACAAATACCTGTACTTTCTACTTCTTACATGTTGAACTCAAATACCTGTACTTTCTACTTCTTACATGTTGAACTCAAATACCTGAACTTTCTACTTCTCACATGTTGAACACAAATACCTGTACTTTCTACTTCTCTCATGTTGAACCCAAATACCTGAACTTTCTACTTCTTACATGTTGAACTCAAATACCTGTACTTTCTACTTCTTACATGTTGAACACAAATACCTGTACTTTCTACTTCTTACATGTTGAACACAAATACCTGTACTTTCTACTTCTTACATGTTGAACTCAAATACCTGTACTTTCTACTTCTTACATGTTGAACTCAAATACCTGTACTTTCTACTTCTCACATGTTGAACTCAAATACCTGTACTTTCTACTTCTTACATGTTGAACCCAAATACCTGTACTTTCTACTTCTTACATGTTGAACTCAAATACCTGTACTTTCTACTTCTCTCATGTTGAACTCAAATACCTGTACTTTCTACTTCTTACATGTTGAACCCAAATACCTGTACTTTCTACTTCTTACATGTTGAACTCAAATACCTGTACTTTCTACTTCTTACATGTTGAACCCAAATACCTGTACTTTCTACTTCTTACATGTTGAACCCAAATAACTGTACTTTCTACTTCTTACATGTTGAACTCAAATACCTGTACTTTCTACTTCTCTCATGTTGAACTCAAATACCTGTACTTTCTACTTCTCTCATGTTGAACACAAATACCTGTACTTTCTACTTCTTACATGTTGAACTCAAATACCTGTACTTTCTACTTCTCTCATGTTGAACACAAATACCTGTACTTTCTACTTCTTACATGTTGAACTCAAATACCTGTACTTTCTACTTCTTACATGTTGAACACAAATACCTGTACTTTCTACTTCTTACATGTTGAACTCAAATACCTGTACTTTCTACTTCTTACATGTTGAACCCAAATACCTGTACTTTCTACTTCTTACATGTTGAACTCAAATACCTGTACTTTCTACTTCTTACATGTTGAACTCAAATACCTGTACTTTCTACTTCTTACATGTTGAACTCAAATACCTGTACTTTCTACTTCTTAGATGTTGAACCCAAATACCTGTACTTTCTACTTCTTACATGTTGAACCCAAATACCTGTACTTTCTACTTCTCTCATGTTGAACTCAAATACCTGTACTTTCTACTTCTCTCATGTTGAACACAAATACCTGTACTTTCTACTTCTCACATGTTGAACTCAAATACCTGTACTTTCTACTTCTCTCATGTTGAACACAAATACCTGTACTTTCTACTTCTTACATGTTGAACCCAAATACCTGTACTTTCTACTTCTTACATGTTGAACTCAAATACCTGTACTTTCTACTTCTTACATGTTGAACTCAAATACCTGTACTTTCTACTTCTTACATGTTGAACTCAAATACCTGTACTTTCTACTTCTTACATGTTGAACCCAAATACCTGTACTTTCTACTTCTTACATGTTGAACCCAAATACCTGTACTTTCTACTTCTCTCATGTTGAACTCAAATACCTGTACTTTCTACTTCTCTCATGTTGAACACAAATACCTGTACTTTCTACTTCTCACATGTTGAACTCAAATACCTGTACTTTCTACTTCTCTCATGTTGAACACAAATACCTGTACTTTCTACTTCTTACATGTTGAACTCAAATACCTGTACTTTCTACTTCTTACATGTTGAACACAAATACCTGTACTTTCTACTTCTTACATGTAGAACACAAATACCTGTACTTTCTACTTCTTACATGTTGAACACAAATACCTGTACTTTCTACTTCTTACATGTTGAACTCAAATACCTGTACTTTCTACTTCTTACATGTTGAACTCAAATACCTGAACTTTCTACTTCTCACATGTTGAACACAAATACCTGTACTTTCTACTTCTCTCATGTTGAACTCAAATACCTGTACTTTCTACTTCTTACATGTTGAACACAAATACCTGTACTTTCTACTTCTTACATGTTGAACACAAATACCTGTACTTTCTACTTCTTACATGTTGAACTCAAATACCTGAACTTTCTACTTCTTACATGTTGAACTCAAATACCTGTACTTTCTACTTCTTACATGTTGAACTCAAATACCTGTACTTTCTACTTCTTACATGTTGAACACAAATACCTGTACTTTCTACTTCTTACATGTTGAACTCAAATACCTGTACTTTCTACTTCTTACATGTTGAACTCAAATACCTGTACTTTCTACTTCTTACACGTTGAACTCAAATACCTGTACTTTCTACTTCTTACATGTTGAACACAAATACCTGTACTTTCTACTTCTTTCATGTTGAACACAAATACCTGTACTTTCTACTTCTTACATGTTGAACTCAAATACCTGTACTTTCTACTTCTTACATGTTGAACTCAAATACCTGTACTTTCTACTTCTTACATGTTGAACTCAAATACCTGTACTTTCTACTTCTTACATGTTGAACTCAAATACCTGTACTTTCTACTTCTCACATGTTGAACCCAAATACCTGTACTTTCTACTTCTTACATGTTGAACTCAAATACCTGTACTTTCTACTTCTTACATGTTGAACACAAATACCTGTACTTTCTACTTCTTACATGTTGAACTCAAATACCTGTACTTTCTACTTCTTACATGTTGAACCCAAATACCTGTACTTTCTACTTCTTACATGTTGAACTCAAATACCTGTACTTTCTACTTCTTACATGTTGAACTCAAATACCTGTACTTTCTACTTCTTACATGTTGAACACAAATACCTGTACTTTCTACTTCTTACATGTTGAACTCAAATACCTGTACTTTCTACTTCTCTCATGTTGAACCCAAATAACTGTACTTTCTACTTCTTACATGTTGAACTCAAATACCTGTACTTTCTACTTCTCTCATGTTGAACTCAAATACCTGTACTTTCTACTTCTCTCATGTTGAACACAAATACCTGTACTTTCTACTTCTTACATGTTGAACTCAAATACCTGTACTTTCTACTTCTCTCATGTTGAACACAAATACCTGTACTTTCTACTTCTTACATGTTGAACTCAAATACCTGTACTTTCTACTTCTTACATGTTGAACACAAATACCTGTACTTTCTACTTCTTACATGTTGAACTCAAATACCTGTACTTTCTACTTCTTACATGTTGAACCCAAATACCTGTACTTTCTACTTCTTACATGTTGAACTCAAATACCTGTACTTTCTACTTCTTACATGTTGAACTCAAATACCTGTACTTTCTACTTCTTACATGTTGAACTCAAATACCTGTACTTTCTACTTCTTACATGTTGAACCCAAATACCTGTACTTTCTACTTCTTACATGTTGAACTCAAATACCTGTACTTTCTACTTCTCTCATGTTGAACTCAAATACCTGTACTTTCTACTTCTTACATGTTGAACCCAAATACCTGTACTTTCTACTTCTTACATGTTGAACTCAAATACCTGTACTTTCTACTTCTTACATGTTGAACCCAAATACCTGTACTTTCTACTTCTTACATGTTGAACCCAAATAACTGTACTTTCTACTTCTTACATGTTGAACTCAAATACCTGTACTTTCTACTTCTCTCATGTTGAACTCAAATACCTGTACTTTCTACTTCTCTCATGTTGAACACAAATACCTGTACTTTCTACTTCTTACATGTTGAACTCAAATACCTGTACTTTCTACTTCTCTCATGTTGAACACAAATACCTGTACTTTCTACTTCTTACATGTTGAACTCAAATACCTGTACTTTCTACTTCTTACATGTTGAACACAAATACCTGTACTTTCTACTTCTTACATGTTGAACTCAAATACCTGTACTTTCTACTTCTTACATGTTGAACCCAAATACCTGTACTTTCTACTTCTTACATGTTGAACTCAAATACCTGTACTTTCTACTTCTTACATGTTGAACCCAAATACCTGTACTTTCTACTTCTCTCATGTTGAACTCAAATACCTGTACTTTCTACTTCTCTCATGTTGAACACAAATACCTGTACTTTCTACTTCTCACATGTTGAACTCAAATACCTGTACTTTCTACTTCTTACATGTTGAACTCAAATACCTGTACTTTCTACTTCTTACATGTTGAACCCAAATAACTGTACTTTCTACTTCTTACATGTTGAACCCAAATAACTGTACTTTCTACTTCTTACATGTTGAACTCAAATACCTGTACTTTCTACTTCTCTCATGTTGAACTCAAATACCTGTACTTTCTACTTCTCTCATGTTGAACACAAATACCTGTACTTTCTACTTCTTACATGTTGAACTCAAATACCTGTACTTTCTACTTCTCTCATGTTGAACACAAATACTTGTACTTTCTACTTCTTACATGTTGAACTCAAATACCTGTACTTTCTACTTCTTACATGTTGAACACAAATACCTGTACTTTCTACTTCTTACATGTTGAACTCAAATACCTGTACTTTCTACTTCTTACATGTTGAACCCAAATACCTGTACTTTCTACTTCTTACATGTTGAACTCAAATACCTGTACTTTCTACTTCTTACATGTTGAACTCAAATACCTGTACTTTCTACTTCTTACATGTTGAACTCAAATACCTGTACTTTCTACTTCTTACATGTTGAACCCAAATACCTGTACTTTCTACTTCTTACATGTTGAACTCAAATACCTGTACTTTCTACTTCTCTCATGTTGAACTCAAATACCTGTACTTTCTACTTCTTACATGTTGAACCCAAATACCTGTACTTTCTACTTCTTACATGTTGAACTCAAATACCTGTACTTTCTACTTCTTACATGTTGAACCCAAATACCTGTACTTTCTACTTCTTACATGTTGAACCCAAATAACTGTACTTTCTACTTCTTACATGTTGAACTCAAATACCTGTACTTTCTACTTCTCTCATGTTGAACTCAAATACCTGTACTTTCTACTTCTCTCATGTTGAACACAAATACCTGTACTTTCTACTTCTTACATGTTGAACTCAAATACCTGTACTTTCTACTTCTCTCATGTTGAACACAAATACCTGTACTTTCTACTTCTTACATGTTGAACTCAAATACCTGTACTTTCTACTTCTTACATGTTGAACACAAATACCTGTACTTTCTACTTCTCACATGTTGAACCCAAATACCTGTACTTTCTACTTCTTACATGTTGAACTCAAATACCTGTACTTTCTACTTCTTACATGTTGAACACAAATACCTGTACTTTCTACTTCTTACATGTTGAACCCAAATACCTGTACTTTCTACTTCTTACATGTTGAACTCAAATACCTGTACTTTCTACTTCTTACATGTTGAACCCAAATACCTGTACTTTCTACTTCTCACATGTTGAACCCAAATACCTGTACTTTCTACTTCTTACATGTTGAACACAAATACCTGTACTTTCTACTTCTCACATGTTGAACCCAAATACCTGTACTTTCTACTTCTCACATGTTGAACTCAAATACCTGTACTTTCTACTTCTTACATGTTGAACCCAAATACCTGTACTTTCTACTTCTTACATGTTGAACTCAAATACCTGTACTTTCTACTTCTTACATGTTGAACTCAAATACCTGTACTTTCTACTTCTTACATGTTGAACTCAAATACCTGTACTTTCTACTTCTTACATGTTGAACCCAAATACCTGTACTTTCTACTTCTTACATGTTGAACCCAAATACCTGTACTTTCTACTTCTTACATGTTGAACTCAAATACCTGTACTTTCTACTTCTTACATGTTGAACTCAAATACCTGTACTTTCTACTTCTTACATGTTGAACACCTATACCTGTACTTTCTACTTCTTACATGTTGAACTCAAATACCTGTACTTTCTACTTCTTACATGTTGAACACAAATACCTGTACTTTCTACTTCTTACATGTTGAACTCAAATACCTGTACTTTCTACTTCTTACATGTTGAACACAAATACCTGTACTTTCTACTTCTTACATGTAGAACACAAATACCTGTACTTTCTACTTCTTACATGTTGAACACAAATACCTGTACTTTCTACTTCTTACATGTTGAACTCAAATACCTGTACTTTCTACTTCTTACATGTTGAACTCAAATACCTGAACTTTCTACTTCTCACATGTTGAACACAAATACCTGTACTTTCTACTTCTCTCATGTTGAACTCAAATACCTGTACTTTCTACTTCTTACATGTTGAACACAAATACCTGTACTTTCTACTTCTTACATGTTGAACACAAATACCTGTACTTTCTACTTCTTACATGTTGAACTCAAATACCTGAACTTTCTACTTCTTACATGTTGAACTCAAATACCTGTACTTTCTACTTCTTACATGTTGAACTCAAATACCTGTACTTTCTACTTCTTACATGTTGAACACAAATACCTGTACTTTCTACTTCTTACATGTTGAACTCAAATACCTGTACTTTCTACTTCTTACATGTTGAACTCAAATACCTGTACTTTCTACTTCTTACACGTTGAACTCAAATACCTGTACTTTCTACTTCTTACATGTTGAACACAAATACCTGTACTTTCTACTTCTTTCATGTTGAACACAAATACCTGTACTTTCTACTTCTTACATGTTGAACTCAAATACCTGTACTTTCTACTTCTTACATGTTGAACTCAAATACCTGTACTTTCTACTTCTTACATGTTGAACTCAAATACCTGTACTTTCTACTTCTTACATGTTGAACTCAAATACCTGTACTTTCTACTTCTCACATGTTGAACCCAAATACCTGTACTTTCTACTTCTTACATGTTGAACCCAAATACCTGTACTTTCTACTTCTTACATGTTGAACCCAAATACCTGTACTTTCTACTTCTTACATGTTGAACCCAAATACCTGTACTTTCTACTTCTTACATGTTGAACCCAAATACCTGTACTTTCTACTTCTTACATGTTGAACCCAAATACCTGTACTTTCTACTTCTTACATGTTGAACTCAAATACCTGTACTTTCTACTTCTCTCATGTTGAACACAAATACCTGTACTTTCTACTTCTCACATGTTGAACACAAATACCTGTACTTTCTACTTCTCTCATGTTGAACACAAATACCTGTACTTTCTACTTCTCTCATGTTGAACACAAATACCTGTACTTTCTACTTCTCACATGTTGAACTCAAATACCTGTACTTTCTACTTCTCTCATGTTGAACACAAATACCTGTACTTTCTACTTCTTACATGTTGAACTCAAATACCTGTACTTTCTACTTCTCTCATGTTGAACTCAAATACCTGTACTTTCTACTTCTCTCATTCTCCAAACAGCTGGTTCCTTTAGTCTGAATGTGTGTCTGGTGCATGGTCATTATTATTTAGAGTCACTGCATGCCTATTGGTTGGATCACGATCCGTGTATCCATCACTTCCTGGTCTTCTCTAAAGAAGAGGGACCAATGGAAACGTTGTCATGTTGCCGTTGGTCACCATGGAAACATTCGTTAGCTAACAATGACATTATTGTTCTATTAATATAAAGGGAGGTCAGGTACTCTTTAAAACAGCTGCTAGTTATGGGTACTTTTTACTGAAGTACACTTCAAAGCCTCTTTACTTTGACTTGAGTAAAGAAGTTTAGTCAGTACTTCTAAACACGAGTATCTGTACTTCTACTTGAGTAAAGGATGTGTGTTGGTTTGCATCAGAACATCCTCCATCATCCCTTCGTGCTCCCAGCTGCTCTATAGATCTATCCGTATTGTTTCGTGCTGCCTGAGACCTCTCCACTTCTGTGCAACTCTCCATCGGACAGCGAGACTCTGGCCTCATTACGGACGCTAACAAGCGATATCAAGGATACCAGGATGTATCTCCTCATCGCCCACGATACTCCCTCCAGCTGCTGTTGCAACACAGCGTAACAGAAAGCATTCAGACCGGGGTGTGTTTGGGCAAGAAGCTCATATGTATGCCTGGTGTTAATCACATTTTAACACAGGAACGTCAGGTCTGAGGGAAGCGTTGGAGAACTGGTGTGACATCAGACATACCTCTATTTGATCCTGTTTAGCAGCGCTGGCAACACGGCTTTATGGATGGCATGGTGTCCTTCAATCAATAAGTCACTTTGGTCCTCACTCAAATATCTCAACAGGTATTGGATGTGTTTTCATTCAGTTTCAGACAGACATGCAATGTTCCAGGAAAGTTCAAGAACATGAAAACAACAACAACTTCAAATAGCAAAACAGTTATATGACCTTCGTTTACTTTCGGAAAAATGTGAAGACACACTTTCTAAGGAGTCGATAACAAGACATTATGTTAATTACTGTATATCATATCTGTGAATACTTAAGACATATTCTGTCTCCTGTCTCCGATTTCTGTCTTAAGATATCCAGAAGTTATATTTACCGAAATGAGGAAATGTTAGCATGGAAGAAGCTGAAACCTGCTCAGCATTATCTGTTTCTTTACTGGCTTTAGATCAGGGGTGTCAAACTCAAGGCCCGGGGGCCAAATCCGGCCCGTAACTTCATTTTCTGTGGCCCCGCAAGAGCTAGCAAAGAATACAATATGTTTATTATACGGTTACATGCCACTTTACAGAAGCAGGTTTGCCCATAAACTACATGTCCCACAATGCATCTCGTTTTGTGACATGCACACTGAAGAGACTAGCAATTATTTGTCCTGGACTTCTGCTTTCAGACGTAGTTAATTACTAAGTTATTATCCTATCCGATAATAATCCAATTCAGAGGCAATAATGTAATACATTATTTTATATATATATATATATATTATATATTTATATAGTTACAACCGGCCCTTTGAGTGCAACCTATATGCGAATGTGGCCCGCTATGAAATTGAGTTCGACACCCCTGCTTTAGACTCTTCTGTCCACGTGTGTGTTGTTATTTTCATAGCTTCTCTCAAACGGTATGTTATTGTACTTTTATATACCTCAAATTTGTCATACAGACATTTAAAAGGAACACCTTTGGGTGCTAACTCTTGCTAACTCTTGCTAACCTCGTGATTCAGTACTGGTGCAGTTTTCACAGCACAAACACGCCCATTGTAGCAGTTTACCTACAAATGCTTTAATGTTGTACAAAATATCAAGTGACGAAGCTTTAAAGGTGGGGTGGGTAAGTCTGAGAAACCGGCTCGAGATACACTTGTTGTTATATTCCATGGAATGCTCTTAACGTCCCGATAGCAATGAATATCTGAAATGCTTTGACAACAAATCCATAACAATATATCATCTTTGTGGAAGCCGTGGCGCTGTAAAAAGCTCGACCAATCATCTGAGCCGGCTAAAGTAGCTGGATGGCCTACCTGCCTGTCAGCCTTCCATCTGGGCACAAATTGATCTCGTGCCCTCATTGGTCATGTGCACGTTCCTGTGTGTTGGAGGAGGGGCTCTGAGAGGAAGGGGCAGATTTTTTCCGGCTGTGTATTTTCTAATTCTCGCCACTCGAGCTGCTTTCTCCAAAATGACCTACCCCACCTTTAAGGTGCCACGTTTACCTATTGAGACAAAGGAAGGGATTTTATTTGAGTTTTATCCACGAACTGATCATGTTTGTGTTTTAGTATCTGTGCACATGTATGTATTCTGTGTATGCATGATGAACAATATTTTAAACTCATGTCTTGGTCCCATTTCTAATGTTCTGTATTGTATTCTAAGTATGAAATTGACGCTCCTGCCTTCTTCCCTGAGTCACCAATGAGAAATAGATGTTATCTCAATTTCTTTCCCGGTTTAATCATTAAAAAGATAATAAGGGAGACGTTCATTCCTCGCCCATTCTGTGTGTAATATATGACTTAATTTGCCGAGGGAAATAAAGGCGAGCGTGTCACAACAAAACGCCATCACCCGTGTTTAGTGTCGCTGGCTTCGATATCTCTGCTGTTAACCTCTGCGCTGCTCCACTGTGCTCCTGCGCCACTGTGATTTACAGAGCCGGGGTTTCCCTCCTGCAGATCCACACACAGGGCAAAACACACCCAATCGGGGGCAAAAGCTCTGGTGGGTAAAACACAAATTAATATTAATGAAGAGCTTCACCGATCTCTCACTATGTCTGCTTTAAGGAGCTTTCATGTGTGTGTTGGCGCATTTCCACTACAGCGCGGAGCTCGCTTTAAGCGTGCCGAGCCGTGCCCGTTGTTGGTTGCATTTCCACTTGGCGTAGTACCGGCTAGCGGCTACTATTTCACAGTTTTCTGGCCCCATAAAATCGTGGTTCTAGGGCCAGGGACAACCAGGCTGAGTCGGGCTGAGCATGCTAAACTAGAGAGAGAATCGTTGGCAAGGCGGCTACAACTACAACAAGATGAACATATGTGACCGTGATTTAATTGTAATACACGTTTCCAAATGATGCCGAAGTAACAACACACTGATACTGGTTAGTGAAAACCATGAATTAATGCTTTGACAAGTCTGCAGACAGACGGCAGAAAAACACCTTTTAAAATGCGTGTTTTCTGAATGGAGATCGGCTAAGCTAACGATGTATATGCTCCGACTGTCCACACTCACAACAACGGCCTACAGACATAAATAAAGCAGCGACTGTATTCTCCATGACACAGGCAGTCTGTGGTTTGTACTTGTTTCACTTCTGTCTAGTTTCTGAACAGATATGAGGAGCTGTGAGCTCTGAGGGCTAACGGCTAACGGCTGGGTTGTTTTTGTGGTTCGCATTGAAGATGACGTCACGGCTCCGCCTACACTGCGTTACCATAGTTACTGCCCCAGCTCCTAAACTGTAATGGAAGCGTAGCAGAAAGTGAGCCGGTGCTAACGAGGCCTAACGAGGCCTAGCCATACTGAGCGAGGCCCTGTCAGCAGGGCCGCCTTAATGCACGGGCTGACCTGGGCTGAAGCCCAGGGGCCTACGGAGATCAGGGGCCTATCATGAGCCAATACAAAAGTTTAAAAAAAAAAAGTTTAATTACATTTTTTTTTTTTATTAAAAACATTTAAATAAACAAAGTCTTGGCTTTCAGAATATGACACTTTTATTTCCAAAATCACACGATAAATACATTTTTGAAGCTTGTAAAGGGAAGATGACAGCTCTCACTCGCCACTCACTCCCCCTCTCTCCGCTGACATTATGAATGTAAGGTGTATAGTGATCATAGATAACACGGCAGGGTCCGTTACAGTTTGTTTTCATCTGGTTTCAAATAAACAAAGTCTTGGCTTTCAGAATATTAAACTTGTTTCGGCAAATTCAGATGATAAATACAACTTTGAAGCTTCGGCGTAATTACAAGCGGAGAACGGAGTAACTTGACGTCACAGCAGGCTTAACAACAGCCGGTGTTTCTCGTGAGGGTTTTCCCCGGGAAACAAACACAATACACACAAATGCAAAAATACGCAAACACACACACTCGCGAGCTTCCCCCAGACCAGTAAACCAAACGAAAATATCTTCCCTCCGTAGTATTTTGCTCCGCTAATCAATCAGATCGATGGATTCCAGAGATGACTCCGTAACAGTCAGTGGGCACCACTTAACAGCCAATCAGAATGAGAATATGTTTCACATGTGATTTATTCAAATTGCGAGTGATTGAGTGACAGATGAAGGTTGTTTAGGAGAAAAAGTTTGAGAGTGGCGCTCGGGAAAGGAAATTGTTGAGGGAAAAGGCGTTTCGAGACAAGCAGCTATTACAAAACATGTCGAAGCTTACAGGTTATTTTAAACCTGTAGGCCGGGATGAGGAGGAAGGACAGATGAGTTCTGTACCGAGCGGCTGCGGGGCCTCGGAGCCAAGTAGGCCGTCTGGTTCTGATAGCGATGGAGTAGCGGGAGAGGAAAAACAGACAGGAGGGACATTATCTGTTGGAGGAGATGAGAGGACGACAAGAGGACTTGCTACGTGGAGGGGAGCCAACGGCAACCGGACAGATACATGAGGGAGGCCCGATACGTCACTGATCTGGAGGAGAGGACCAGGCGCGCAGAGCAGGGTGGAGAAGTGCGATCACAGAGCCTGCCGAGGCTATACATGACTTTGATTTGTTGTTTAAATAGGGGGCCTACAAAACCTATCAGCCCCAGGGCCTGATGGCAGGTTAAGGCGGGCCTGCCTGTAGTGCATGTGAATGGTCTGCAGAGGCTGAAATACCTCCAGATGGAGTTTCTCTTCTTCTGTCTCAACCTCCTTCAACACCTTTAGCATCGACTTGACTTGATGTTCTCTTTCTATACCTCATTGGCTCTATTTTAAATGTACTTAAAGGATCTTAAAATCCAGATTAAAGCTTGCAGTTCATAGAAAAACCTCCCTGAGTACATTCACATCAGAGTCTGTGTTCAGGGATAACATTACACCCGTAAAAGAGGATACTATATGACTAGATCTTTCTCTACAGACAATAAACAACTGTTGAGAGCTAAATAAAGTCCAATGTCTGCAGCTCCACAGAACATGCTGACTGACTGTGATAAAAACAATAACAAACGGTCATATCTCATTATATTAAGTGCAACATAACAATACACTAGCTTATATTGTACTGCGTCCTTTCCTTGTTAGACCTGTAGGATTTTAAAGAGTTCCTTCATCAGTTGTCCTGCAGATCACAGCGGTGCCCGTGTCGCTAGCAGCAGGCCTGCAGAGCAGAGATGCACCTGCACACCGATCTGAAAACACGACAGAGCGAATCGTTGTGAGTCAGCAGGTGAGCAGGAGATCCTTAATTACACACCGTTTATTCTCGTGTTGTGGAACCGTCGGCGGATCAGAGGTGAGCAACGGGGTTTCACTGAAGCGCCTCGACCCAAAGGCCTCGATCAGACCTGAGCACGCTGAGTCTCCTCGTTCCTCTTCTCAAGGTCTCGGATTGACGCAAACTCCTCTGGATTCACTCCGACATCCTGCTCTCTCGTTTTCTGCAATATAACAACAATTCCCCTATCGCCACCTATCCAACTCAATGACGTGTGTGTGTGTGTGTGTGTGTGTGTGTGTGTGTGTGTGTACATTTTGCATTAGGCTGTGTCTAACCACATCAGAAAATGTCTCCCCCGTCCCTCGAGCAGACGTACCTTCTTACTCTCTGATTCTGAGCCAAGGCAGACTGCAGTATCTACCATGTGAGTCATGTGCTTGTAAATACAAACACTTATGTGAAGTATATCTCCTGTGCAATCTATTTACAAGGTGACGTCGCCGGCTATTTCAATACTGAATTAGTTTGTATGTTTATTTTTTTAAATACTGCTTCTTAAAGTGTTTTAGCGTGGTGTACTTATTTACTTATTAGTATTTACTTATTTGATTTTTTAAAACGTGCAACACTCCCTTTTCTATTGGCTAGCGCTCCAACACATTGTACGTGATAGGCTAAGGGGCGGGACATCTCTAAGCGGTTGACAAATCACAACAAAGCCGGCCAGCTAACCAATCAGAGCAGACTGGGCTCTGGTCTCATATCGCCCCTCGAGGGCATTAAGGCCGCAGAGTGCAGGTCGGGTGCCAAGCCCCGTTCCTCTGGAATCAACTTCCAGTGCGATTAGGGAGGCAGACGGTGTGCACACTTAAGAGCCGGTTAAAGACTCTCCTCTTTCGTACAGCGCACAGTTAAAGGTGGGGTAGGTAAGAGGAACCGGCTCGAGATACACTTGTTGTTATATTCCATGGAATGCTCTTAACGTCCCGACAGCCATGAATATCTGAAGTGCTTTGACAAAACATCCATAATAAATATCATCAGTGGAAGCCGTGGCGCTGTAAAAAGCTCGACCAATCATCTGAGCCGGCTAAAGTAACTGGACGGCCTACCTGCCTGTCAGCCTTCCATCGGGGCACAAACTTATCTCGTGCCCTCGTTGGTCATGTGCGCGTTCGTGTGTGTTGGGGGAGGGGCTCTGTGAGGAAGGGGCAGATTTTCTCCGGCTGTGTATTTTCAGATTCTAGCCACTCGAGCTGGTTTCTCCAAAATGACCTACCCCACCTTTAAGACTGGTTTTAAACCCCCCCTCCTCATGGACCCTTCGTTTTATGGAATTGTATTTATTGAACTCTAACTGTATTTGTGTCTTTGTGTCATGTTGCTTTTTAAATTGGTATTTTCACATTGATCTTGTAAGATACGTTTGTTGTTTTCACATTGAAAAACGAGCAAGTAAGTCTGAGCAAAATAAAGAGCTGGTCAGACCTGGCATCAAAGCTTTATCAACATCTGTTCTCAGATAATACAGAAAGCTATGTGTCGCTGTGTGTTCTTCATCAGCTGCAGGGATGAAGAGAAGCTCAACCTGTCCACGGGAGGCTGCTGATCAGCTCTCTCGGCCTCGTGTTCTGGTGATTGTTGTGTCCCACGGGTTCTTGCATAAAGCCGGTTTGAGAAACTTTGCATGTTCTTCACCGGGAGGAGCATCATCCGCCTGCCTCATTAAACCTGCCCATGGAGACAGGGGATAACACGGGCTACGACTGATGGGGGTGCATCAGTGGCGGCGATAGGGGGTGGCTACTTGGGCTCAAGCCCCGGATGTTTTCTGAAAAGCCCCGGATGTTTCACTTAAAAATATGTTGTGAAAACGTCTCGGGAGTAAGGTGCAGTACCGGAGTCCACCAGAGAGGCATCCGCTGGGGGACATTAGCCTGCGTACTGCGTAGCCTGCCCTGAAGAAGAAGTGATCCTTCCTAGTGCCTGACGAGTTTTAAGCTAATAGCCTCTACAGTTATGGATATTAGAAAGTTATTGTCACAGAAGCAGCCGGCGCCACAAGCTGACAACAATGTCATCACCAGCAGTGAAGAAATGGATGATGTTTCAGGTTTGTGAGTCTCATGGTGATATCTGCGCTCTGGCTGACTGAGTATGAAGTGAAAAAGAGTGACATGGAGTAACCTCACTAAGTATACCCTTATATGTTAGTATGTATCCAGAACATGACTAAAAATGATCCTAAGGTGTAACGTTAACCCTTCATACCTCAGTCTACTTTTAAGACACTAAATAACGTATTCCAATTTGTATTTTGTTTTCGCGCGTGGAATTATACCGGCTCTCGTTTCAGTACACATAACAACAGAACTGACAGGCAACCCTCTGAATCCGATTGGCTGGGACTGCATCCACTCAGAGGGTCCGATTCAGAAACATGACTCTTACACTCTTTACATCACAAACAAAGATGGTGGATGAGAATAGATCTATAAAACGATAAGCAATGCGCCAGAATCAACGTGAGACTATCCGCATCCTTTAAAACTCTACGCACATTCGTTTCACCTTAATAAGTAAACGACTATTTGAGTGAGTCAAGGCCTTAGTTTGCTTCATTAAAGGGGGTTACTGAGTGTTCTCCAGTGCCTTGTGTCCGCTTTAAGGTGTTATTAAGGGTTAATGTTGCTTTCCAAGTGCACCAGATCGATGCTTTCAACTTCAATATTTAAAAAAAAAAAAATCTTCCCGGGGGAGCATGCCCCCGGACCCCCCTAGAGGAGACGACGACCCCCCATAAAGGATGTTCGGTCCACCCCCCACTTATAAAAAATAGCACTGTACCCCCCAACCCAACAACTCCTGGGCTAAACCCCGGATCTCCTACAATCCTAAATCCGCCACTGGTGTGTATGTCATTGTGTGTGAGAGTGTGTGTGTGTGTGTGTGTGTGTGTGTGTGTGTGTGTGTGTGTGTGTGTGTGTGTGTGTGTGTGTGTGTGTGTGTGTGTGTGTGTGTGTGAAATATTGAAAATGGGGCATATAGGAGCTCAGGGATGAATAAAGCGATGATGTGAAGAGAGGAGCAAAAATGTATTTCACAAAAAATCATGATTTTCAAAATAACGGTGTTTTATCACAAACTGCCGCGACACAATTCCACGGGTAAACATCCACACGTTTCCTTTGTCTATCGTAAAAACATATCTTAACGTTTTGAATGATCCAAAGAAGCTTCACACTTCAGATATGTTGTCGACCAAAAGTGCATCGTGTGCGTCATAAGACAGTAGTTTCATCTGACACCATTTAACTGTCTTATTTTACACATTTGAGACGGTTGCCTTCACTGTGAATTACTCTACTTTAAAGAGTCCTCTCCTGCTGATGTTCAGGTGTATATCAGTATGTAGTGTCTCTACTTTAAAGAGTCCTCTCCTGCTGATGTTCAGGTGTATATCAGTTTTGTAGTGTCTCTTATTTAAAGAGTCCTCTCCTGCTGATGTTCAGGTGTATATCAGTATGTAGTGTCTCTACTTTAAAGAGTCCTCTCCTGCTGATGTTCAGGTGGGTATATCAGTATGTAGTGTCTCTACTTTAAAGAGTCCTCTCCTGCTGATGTTCAGGTGTATATCAGTATGTAGTGTCTCTACTTTAAAGAGTCCTCTCCTGCTGATGTTCAGGTGTATATCAGTATGTAGTGTCTCTACTTTAAAGAGTCCTCTCCTGCTGATGTTCAGGTGTATATCAGTATGTAGTTCTCGTACTTTAAAGAGTCCTCTCCTGCTGATGTTCAGGTGTATATCAGTATGTAGTGTCTCTACTTTAAAGAGTCCTCTCCTGCTGATGTTCAGGTGTATATCAGTATGTAGTGTCTGTACTTTAAAGAGTCCTCTCCTGCTGATGTTCAGGTGTATATCAGTATGTAGTGTCTCTACTTTAAAGAGTCCTCTCCTGCTGATGTTCAGGTGTATATCAGTATGTAGTGTCTCTACTTTAAAGAGTCCTCTCCTGCTGATGTTCAGGTGTATATCAGTATGTAGTGTCTCTACTTTAAAGAGTCCTCTCCTGCTGATGTTCAGGTGTATATCAGTATGTAGTGTCTCTACTTTAAAGAGTCCTCTCCTGCTGATGTTCAGGTGTATATCAGTATGTAGTGTCTCTACTTTAAAGAGTCCTCTCCTGCTGATGTTCAGGTGTATATCAGTATGTAGTGTCTCTACTTTAAAGAGTCCTCTCCTGCTGATGTTCAGGTGTATATCAGTATGGAGTGTCTCTACTTTAAAGAGTCCTCTCCTGCTGATGTTCAGGTGTATATTAGTATGTAGTGTCTCTACTTTAAAGAGTCCTCTCCAGCTGTACAATCATAATTACGTTCCTGGCACCCTGCAGAGTTCACTACTCTAACGGTGTCGTTCCATCTCCTTGATTGCCGATGTCTCCGCCGGCTCTCGTGGAGCTTGGCTGGACCTCAAACGACTCTGAAGTCAGCGAGGAGTTCTCTTTGACACTGAAAGCAGCCAGCTTTCCTCCCATCAGCCAACGCGTCGCACGCAGAGGCAGACGCGTAATATCTCTACATATTTAACGACTACAACCTCAGTGAACCCACCTGTGTCTCGCTGCACTGGCACGTCTTCGCACGCGAGTCTTTAAAGTGTGAACTCGATGGCAGCTGACAACAAAGCCTGAGCGTCCACAAACAGCTGCTGCCGCGATGAGACGGAGACACAGCAGAGACTCGCTGTCTCTCATGCAGCGAGTAAACCTGCAGGCACACACACACACACACACACACACACACACACACACACACACACACACACACACACACACACACACACACACACACACACACACACACACACACACACACACACACACACACACACACACACACACACACACACACACAGGAACAAAGATTCTCTCTCTTTTTGATCCATTTCTATAAAAACCTGTCTGATCAGATTGTGGCCACTTTATGATGTCATAACGATGTGTTGGCCATTAGCCAATCAGCACCAAGGTAACCCCCCCCCCCCCCCCCTTATCACCTGAATCTCCTCTAGAGCTCCATTGAGTTCTTTGTAACCAGATGTCTCTCAGAGGGGCGTGGGGGAGGGGCTCCTTACTTTCATCTAAAGTAACAGACAGAGAATCAGCACTTTGGAAACAGGGCTGAAACAGAGGGGATTGTGGGTAATGCTGCAATCATCTGTTTGGTGTTTCAGCCAATCAGAGGCAGGCTCTGGATATATCTGAGAGACAGTATAATAGGGGACCTCTGAAGCTCTTGATGTTGTTGGAAAGCCCTTTGAATTGCCTTGTGTTGAAACGTGCGCTATCCAAACTGCCTTGTCTCCTCTCACATTCAAACATCAGCGTGTTTCCTCTCCGTTAACGCGTGTCATCAGGCAGGGTCCCGCCGGTCAGCCAATCACAGAGCAGAGGAGCAGCGCCGAGATCCCAGGACTCAAGGACAACTCACTATCAGAGCTGGGGTGCGGCAGGGCAGAGTGTGTGTGTGTGTGTGTGTGTGTGTGTGTGTGTGTGTGTGTGTGTGTGTGTGTGTGTGTGTGTGTGTGTGTGTGTGTGTGTGTGTGTGTGTGTGTGTGTGTGGGGGGGGGGGGGGGGGTCTCTAGCTGTAGGACCACGGCTCAATGATATGCGTTTTCATTCCCTGACGGAGCTAAAGTATGGAGCTGGGGAAATGTCAAGGGCATCGAATAAACAAGCCGCTTCCCGCTCGCTCTGCAAATCCACCGCAAGCTGTCCCAGAGAATAAAGCCTGACGTCAGCGCTGCGTGCGTGTGTGTGTGTGTGTGTGTGTGTGTGTGTGTGTGTGTGTGTGTGTGTGTGTGTGTGTGTGTGTGTGTGTGTGTGTGTGTGTGTGTGTGTGTGTGTGTGTGTGTGTGTGTGTGTGTGTGTGAGGAGGAAGAAGAGAGCAAAGCACGCCACTGCCTGAAATATAATCAGTGTTAACATTTTTTTTTTTTATTAATCTTAAATCAAAAGCAACTTGACTTTACTCTTCTGTACATTCTTTATTGATAACCAGATTTCTCTCTGTTTTCACCTTTCAATAACCCTGAAGTATATGTTTATAAGGGGGGTGTATTGATCTGTGTTGGAGGAAGAAAGTAGTTCCCTTGGGGAGGAACAGATGACAGTGCTGTGTTCCCTTGCAGTGACGTAAAAACCACCAGATTACTGTTTCATTTCTAAACAAATGGACATTTAGCACGATTTGAAGCCTAGGATGCACGTGGAAATAAAGAATGATATATTACGAAGCACATGCACACATAGCAACAATATCCAGGTCTCGTAACACAGAGAGAAACTAATAAAAACACTGTTTTCACGCCGGGTCAAATCCGCTTTATGCTTTTCTTTGTTCTGTTTGTAATGAACTCTGAACCGATGTGTTCATGCATAGTGTGTGACCTAACTGTGTCTTTACCACTTTAAAGTATAGTATGTGTCTAACTGGACAGTGCTGTATTTATGTTTTGTGTAAATATCTCTTTTTATTTGTTATAGTTTTTAGAAATGACAATTAGTTTCTCCGTTTTAAAACCTGAATTGATCTCACTGCGTGTTTGGATGCATTTACACCGAAGCAAATTCCACATGTGTGAACCTTCTTGGAAGAAATGAACCTGATTCTGATTATGTTACAATTCCTATAAAATGCATTAAAAAATCTATTTGTAAGAATATTGAAGTTTAAATAGTTAGTTTCTGATGAAGTAAGGAGGTTTCTAATCACAATTTATTTATTTTATATTCCATGGAATGCTCTTAAGGTCCCGATAGCAATGAATACATTAAATGCTTTGACAATAAATACATTAAAACAGTTAATCTCTGGAAGCCGTGGCGCTGTAAAAAGCTCGACCAATCATCTGAGCCGGCTAAAGTAACTGGATGGCCTCCCTGCCTGTCAGCCTTCCATCTGGGCACACACTGATCTCGTGCCCTCGTTGGTCATGTGCGCGTTCGTGTGTGTTGGGGGAGGGGCTCTGTGAGGAAGGGGCAGATCTTTTCCGGCTGTTTATTTTTCAAATTCTAGCATCTCGAGCTGGGGGTGTACTACGAAGCAGGATTTTCGCTTAGCGGCTAACTTCAGGGTAACTCTGGGTTTCCGGTCCTACGGAGCTGGTTCTCTTTTTAGCGGGCTAGATCTCCATGGTAACTGGTGCTGAGCGGCTAGCCTGCTCCGGAGCAGGTTAGGTTGCAGGCTCAGAGCTCAACTCAGTGAAAGCACCGCCTGCTGACCAATCAGAGCTCAGTGGGCGGAGTTTAAAGCGATCAAGTCATATCACAGGAGAAAGGAAATACAGAAAAGCTGCCGTCGCAGGAAAGACGGCCGGCAGAAATCACCGACTGTGTGAACGTGAACATTAATAGAATATCACCTCCATCTTCAGAGCAGTCTGACTATTATAACATTAGCGTTAAGAAAGCACTTAAATATCGGCCACAACATCAGTACCCGGATCAGAGTACATTAAGTACAGTCCGCGGCATATCACTTCATAATGTATCATATATCTCCTGATCTGAGTCAGCTGAGCCGTATCTGGCCGTGCAGCACTCACAGCGTCACAGACTGGATGCAGAAGCATTATTTTAAGCAACACATTAAGTTGAGGAAACACTCGAGACAAATGTAATGAAAGTCAGATGGTGTTTTAGACGGGCAGTGATATCATGAACCTGTTAATGGACGCATTCAAACACGTGTTCTGCTCCAGCTGTGTTCACCTTGCAGGTGCAGCTCTGAGGCTTTGATCCTGATCAAGTGTTTAAGTCCTGGATGTTTAAAGTTTAACTTCTTCATATGTCTAATATTATAGTTCACTTTTCATTCAGGAAGTATGACGCTGCGCTGTCAGTGCGCTTCTCCATGTTTGTGATTGGTCGAATCAGGGCCGCCCCTCCCTACAGGCCAATCACGCAGGCTGCATGGGGCCCCGCCTTGCGCAGGGGGCCCCGCCCGGAGGGCCTCAGCTGCTGTGCGCAGTTCTCCGCTCAGTTCTCCGCGCACCCCCCGCTGACACGCGAGAGTGAGAGGTGACAAGGGGAGCACGTCTGTAACCCGACACCGTTGCAATGAATCGACATCTGACCAATCACGGCTTTGATACGGCCACTAGTGCAGGTGAAGAGATGTCGGTGAAAAGACAGTTTCAGTCCGGCGCAAAAAACAAAACATGAAGAAACTAGAGCATCACTCGAAGGTGGGTTATTCTATGAGTGAAATGGACAACTTGTGAATGTTGTAAAAGTCAAATGTCAAAGTTTTGCTAATTGCCATATAAAAACATCAGCTGCAATTCACGACATGAAGAAGGCAGTCTCTGCAGAGCATCAGGCTGATGGAGATGCAGTTTTTTCCAGCATTCTTTATTTACCATTCATTCAAGTATGTGATGCCTTGTATCTGCTAATGTACCGGAGGAAGAGAGATACACTGTCTGTCTATTGGCTTACATCAGGGGCGGACTGGCCATCGGGAATACCGGGAGTTTCCCCGGTGGGCCGGTGCTGTGTGTGGGCCGGAGGGCCAACAACAAAAATAAAGTTTCTAATTTTTTTTTTAAAAAATCTTTTTTTTTTGCCTAAATCCTACCGGCCCACATTTGACTGCCATAGATTTAGTCCCTAATGTTGCTCTCAAAATGGACCAGATTGATGCATTTAACTTCGATATTTAAAAACAAATCTTGCCGGGGGAGCTTGCCCCCAGACCCCCCTAGAGGAGGTAAGGTCCACCACCTGCCCACACCCCCTGTTCAATTGTCTCACCCACATTGAGGATGCTTCGTACGTCGCCCATGCTTTATTCCATGTGTCAAGTCAGGCAAATTGGGTCCACATGTTATTGCATCAAAGATCTGTTAACATTAAAATCACTAAATATATGCTGTAACTATTTTTGCTCTCGGCAACTCAAGGGCTCAGGTAATGAGATTACTATATGAATAATTGTCCAAAATAACATTAAATGCATAGGTTTTTTGTTAAGTAACATACTTTCGTCGCCGGCCGGCCGATACATGCCGCGCATTAAGTGGGCCTGTCTGTCAATTAATCCCCGGGCCACTTTTTCCCCCCAGTCCACCCCTGGCTTACATAACAGTTAAAGTTTACAGCCTAAAAAACATGGAGCATTTTTTCCCCTTTTATTCATTTTTATGTCAATTTGCACATTTCATGGTGACGCTCAGCCTCTCCCCTTAACTCCCAAGGCAAGGCGAGTTTATTTATATAGCACTTTTCAAGACAAGGCAATTCAAAGTGCTTTACAAAAAAACCGAAAGACATTAAGAAAATGGCATTTAAAATCAGTCATTAAAAAGAAAAGCTAATAAAAGAAACATAAAAAGAAAAGTACATGGATAAAGTTACAGTGCAGTCTAAGATGTGAATAGTTCAATTAAACGCAGCGACAAAAAGAAAAGTCTTCAGCCTGGATTTAAAAGTAGTAAGAGTTGCAGCGGACCTGCAGGTTTCTGGGAGTTTGTTCCAGATACTTGGAGCATAATAACTGAACGCTGCTTCTCCATGTTTAGTTCTGACTCTGGGGACAGAAAGCTGGGGACAGAAAGCTGACCAGTCATCGTCATGTCAACCACAACACAGAGAAACACTGATAGCAATGTGTGTGGTTGACACATTGCTGACCGAGGGAACTACCTATCATAACTACCTAACTAACTACTTCTATCATCTCACAATGTCGCTCGGGGCCCCACGTTGGCCAGGGGCGGCCCTGGGTCGAATGCTCCAGATCCCACCCTCTCATGTGAACGCGCACCTAGCTAGAGAGGACACGGCTGGCTGAGCGATGCACTTGATAACCCGCGTCGTAGGACCGCTTAGCGAGAGCGCGTGTGTTTTGGATTAGGCCAACCGGCTAACTCAAACACATCCCGGTTAGGTTGATCCGGCTTCGTAGGACAGGCCTCAGCTTTCTCCAGATGTGCATACCCACCTTTAAGCTAGCCCCGTGTTTACAAGTGATATGTCTACTTCCTCCTGATGGTTTGTTTACTTCCACCAGCAGCTTCTGTTTCTCCGATCCGAGGCCGCCGTCTGTTTCCTTCCTCCGCGTGAGCGTCCTGATCCGGATCCTCAGCGCCGTCATTTCAGTCATTTTGTTTCGGTTATGAAGCCGCCGCACAATGAGGTGAAAAGTACCGGCGTTTCCTCATCAGCTCATCGTTTCCTCGCTCTGCCCACCAACCGGGGGGGGGGGGGGCTACTGCGAGAACAGGGCGATAAATGACCAATCATGCACATCAATCAGGAGGCTCTTCACTGGCTGGAGAGAGATCCAAGACCAACAGCTTGGTCAATCTGCAGCCAGCCACACACACACACACACACACACACACACACACACACACACACACACACACACACACACACACACACACACACACACACACACACACACACACACACACACACACACACACACACACACACACACACACACACACACACACACACACACACACACACACACACACACACACACACACACACACACACACACACACACACACACACACACACACGCCCTGGCAGAGGGTGAATGCAGTACTGATAACTAGTAATGATCTGCTCTAATAATAGGCTCACCATTATGTGGCAGTTGTAGGAGAAGGTGAAAGGACAGTGTGACAGCGTGTGTGTGTGTGTGTGTGTGTGTGTGTGTGTGTGTGTGCGTGTGTGCGTGCGTCTCTGTGTGTGCGTGTGTATCTGTGTGTGTGTGTGTGTGTGTGTGTGCGTGCGTGTGCGTCTCTGTGTGTGTGTGTGCATCTGTGTGTGTGCGTGCGCGTGTGTGTGCGTGTGCGTGCGTGGTGTGTGTGCGCGTGTGTGTGTGCATGTGTGTGCGTGCGTATGTGTGGTGTGTGTGTGTGCGTGCGTGCGTGTGTGCGTGCGTGCGTGGTGTGTGTGTGCGCGTGCGTGCGTGTGTGTCTGTGTGCGTCTGTGTGTGTGTGTGTGTATGTGTGTGGTGTGTGTGTGTGTGTGTGCGTGTGTGCGCGCGTGTGTGTGTGTGCGTGCGCGTGTGTCTGTGTGCGTCTGTGTGTGTGCGTGTGTGTGTGTGCGTGTGTGTGTGTGTGTGTGTGCGTCTGTGTGTGTGTGTGCGTCTGTGTGTGTGTGTGGTAATTGAGGTCCTGTGTGTAATGTCTGCGTGTATGGATGCAGACTGAAACAACATGGCGGTTTAAATGTTGGTGACAGAAGAAAGGAGTTCTGAAATACGAGAGCATGTTCAGAACTGCAGCTGCGTACATTAAATACCGTTAAGGCGCATGGCCACAGATACACGGGAACAACATACACATACACCTCTGCAGCCATTCGGTGAGTGGACGGCGACACGGTGAAAAGCAGAACGACGAGCCTGTGATACAAACTGAAATAGGGCAGATATGGATATTAAGAATTTTTTTTAATTCAATTAATTGTAATCTGCTTTTCAAAGATGTTTAGTCCTGTGTCATGGTGAGAAACTGGGAAATCACTATATGCCGTATTTTATCAAACACACATCTGCACATTGCTCTTCAATATACTACACACTATGCGTATTAACATAACCACTTACAGTGAGAATAGAAAATGAGAATAAGAAATAAAATGGACTCAAATATTTATACAAATGTACAAAAATAGGGTTGGATAAAATAATATTAAATATTAAATTATTATTTAACGTAGACATTTAAAGTTTCATTTATGCAATAAGAATATTACACATATTAACAATAATAGAATAATATATATATAAAGTCAAAAAATCTACAAATAAAATAAAAAAACGAAAAATATTTTAGCGCTTTATAAATCTGACGTTTTATTATTAAATATAAAAGTTTTTGTTTCCCAGGGAGGATGCCGTAGGGGTCAGCTGGTCGTCGCTGTGGGCCAGGGATCCAGAGGGGGTTTGACCTTTTGACCTCTGACTAATGAACACAGCAGCTAATCAACAAAGTCTCCGTCACCTCGGAAACAGAAGACTGTAAATCTGAGGAGCGTTAAATCAGGACACATCGTCGTTTGGAGACACACACACACTTTCTCCTTTAAAACAAACACACACACACACACACACACACACACACACACACACACACACACACACACACACACACACACACACACACACACACACAACACACACACACACACACACACACACACACACACACACACACACACACACACACACACCACACACACACACACACACACACACACACACACACACACACACACACACACACACGTTGTTCTTCTCTCTGCAGCTCCTGGTTTTTTAATCTTGAGTCAATTGGAAAGTAATTTCGGATCATAATGCAAAATAACCTCATTAACCTCGAGTGGAACACATTGTTTTATTCTCTGTTTCCTAGATTATTACAATAACATTTCATTATCTGCTAAAGAGTCCTCTCCTGCTGATGTTCAGGTGTATATCAGTATGTTGCGTCTCTACTTTAAAGAGTCCTCTCCTGCTGATGTTCAGGTGTATATCAGTATGTAGTGTCTCTACTTTAAAGAGTCCTCTCCTGCTGATGTTCAGGTGTATATCAGTATGTTGCGTCTCTACTTTAAAGAGTCCTCTCCTGCTGATGTTCAGGTGTATATCAGTATGTAGTGTCTCTACTTTAAAGAGTCCTCTCCTGCTGATGTTCAGGTGTATATCAGTATGTAGTGTCTCTACTTTAAAGAGTCCTCTCCTGCTGATGTTCAGGTGTATATCAGTATGTAGTGTCTCTACTTTAAAGAGTCCTCTCCTGCTGATGTTCAGGTGTATATCAGTATGTAGTGTCTCTACTTTAAAGAGTCCTCTCCTGCTGATGTTCAGGTGTATATCAGTATGTAGTGTCTCTACTTTAAAGAGTCCTCTCCTGCTGATGTTCAGGTGTATATCAGTATGTAGTGTCTCTACTTTAAAGAGTCCTCTCCTGCTGATGTTCAGGTGTATATCAGTATGTAGTGTCTCTACTTTAAAGAGTCCTCTCCTGCTGATGTTCAGGTGTATATCAGTATGTAGTGTCTCTACTTTAAAGAGTCCTCTCCTGCTGATGTTCAGGTGTATATCAGTGTGTAGTGTCTCTA
>NW_027262984.1:140253-215051 GCF_902827115.2 Pseudochaenichthys georgianus
TGTTTGATGTAGAAGAGACATGAAGAAGAGGGGACACATGTTGATGTAGAAGAGACATGAAGAAGAGGGGACACATGTTGATGTAGAAGAGACACGAAGAAGAGGGGACACATGTTGATGTAGAAGAGACATGAAGAAGAGGGGACACATGTTGATGTAGAGGAGACATGAAGAAGAGGGGACACATGTTGATGTAGAAGAGACACGAAGAAGAGGGGACACATGGTGTTTAAAATACTATAACCACATATTAACTTTGACTTTTTTGTAATAAAAATAAAGAAACTGAGCAGAATATTGTGAGACAGCATATAAAGAGAAATGTCCCCCGCAGAGTTTAGAAACCTAAATAAATCCTCCGCCGGTGGGAGGCTTTACACACGAGTCTTGACCTTCGCCTCGTTAACAGTAATTACAACGTGACTCTGATGGAGGACACCATGCGAGCAGAGGGACAAATGAAATGATGTTCGAGGCTCACGAGACCCCGCTGTGAATAATAAGGAGACTTAACAATTTATCAAACTAATTAAAGAGAATTCATCAGGGTCTCAGGAACGATTATCGACGACAACGTGAAACAACATTTGTCCCCGTCAGCCGTCCTGAAACCGAACGCTCTAATCTCGCCCTGCAAATTAGCTCCACGTCTCATCTCTGCTTCCCTAATAAACCCAGTGTCCTTAAACGTCCCAGTCGATTAATCACCACTATCTCAGGGCCTTTGACAGAGATGGCAGAAGTACACACATCTTTTACTCAAGTAGAAGTACAGATACTCGTGTTTAAAGATACTCAAGTACTGACTAAACTTCTTTACTCAAGTAAAAGTGAAGAGGGCTTTGAAATGTACTTAAAGGGGACCTATCGTGCAAAAGTCACTTGTTGATGTCTTCATCAACATGTGTCCCCGGTGTGTCGGGAACTCACGCAGTGTCAGGAAATAAACCCTCTCTCTTTTCCTCCGTACCCAAATCTCTAAAAACGGGGAACAACGGAGCTGATCCAGATGTGCGTCCGATATGACGTAACATCTGAAATGTGGACCCACGGGCCAATCAGAAACGTTGCTATCAGAAACAATGCCCGACTGCTTTGGACGTAATATGGTCGGTGTTTGCATTAGCATCGCTAGCACTCAGAGCTAACCTGCACTGGAGAGCATGTGTGTGAAGAAGCAGGAAGTAGAAAGGAACTCACCTTGTGGTGTAACCTGCAAGAGAGAAAGCCTTTGAGCTCCAGACTGTTTCAGATCCTTGATGATCCATGATATGGAGTTTCATCACGGCAGCATTTAGTTTAGACGGTAGCTGCCGGGTCCCCATGAGCTCAGACCCCTCCTCTTTAAAGCTTTATCCCCAAATCAGCACTTTAGAAACAGGAAGTGAAACAGAGGGATATGAGGCGTGGCTAGAATGATCTGTTTGGTGTTTGGAGCAAAACACTTCATAGACTCTAAATAATAATGACCACACCCCCAAACACACATTCAGACTAAAGGAACCAGCAGTTTGGGAAATGAGAGAAGTAGAAAGTACAAGTATTTGAGTTCAACATGTGAGAAGTAGAAAGTACAGGTATTTGAGTTCAACATGTAAGAAGTAGAAAGTACAGGTATTTGAGTTCAACATGAGAGAAGTAGAAAGTACAGGTATTTGTGTTCAACATGTAAGAAGTAGAAAGTACAGGTATTTGAGTTCAACATGAGAGAAGTTGAAAGTACAGGTATTTGGGTTCAACATGTAAGAAGTAGAAAGTACAGGTATTTGAGTTCAACATGTAAGAAGTAGAAAGTACAGGTATTTGAGTTCAACATGTAAGAAGTAGAAAGTACAGGTATTTGAGTTCAACATGTAAGAAGTAGAAAGTACAGGTATTTGAGTTCAACATGAGAGAAGTAGAAAGTACAGGTATTTGAGTTCAACATGTAAGAAGTAGAAAGTACAGGTATTTGAGTTCAACATGTAAGAAGTAGAAAGTACAGGTATTTGAGTTCAACATGAGAGAAGTAGAAAGTACAGGTATTTGGGTTCAACATGTAAGAAGTAGAAAGTACATGTATTTGAGTTCAACATGTAAGAAGTAGAAAGTACAGGTATTTGAGTTCAACATGTAAGAAGTAGAAAGTACAGGTATTTGAGTTCAACATGAGAGAAGTAGAAAGTACAGGTATTTGAGTTCAACATGTAAGAAGTAGAAAGTACAGGTATTTGAGTTCAACATGAGAGAAGTAGAAAGTACAGGTATTTGAGTTCAACATGTAAGAAGTAGAAAGTACAGGTATTTGAGTTCAACATGTGAGAAGTAGAAAGTACAGGTATTTGAGTTCAACATGAGAGAAGTAGAAAGTACAGGTATTTGTGTTCAACATGTAAGAAGTAGAAAGTACAGGTATTTGAGTTCAACATGTAAGAAGTAGAAAGTACAGGTATTTGAGTTCAACATGAGAGAAGTAGAAAGTACAGGTATTTGGGTTCAACATGTAAGAAGTAGAAAGTACAGGTATTTGAGTTCAACATGTAAGAAGGAAAAGTTAAAAGTCGCCCGAAACAGTAGTGGAGGAAAGTACTGAGGAGTAACGTAATTAACAGGTAACTAGTGATTGTAACATATTACATGTATTTTCATAGTAGCCCTCCTAACTCTAATAAAGATCGGGGTGAAAGCAGAGCTGTGGTTCGATCTCAGATTCCCCGCTGGCCCGGAGCTATCAGAGCCATTGATTGGCTCGTGTGATTCTGCTCTGATTGCCTCAGCCAATCAATGCACTGCAGACGCACTGTAACTGTGCGGCCATTAGACCAGAGGAGGAAAATCCCCAAAGCTTCTTCTGTTCCTAAAACTCTCCGAAAAAATAAATGAAAATGAAAGAAACTATGGAGCCCTGTTTTACTATTGTAACATAAATGCAGCTATCCTTTTGTAAAGTATTAGAGGAAGAGGACATAGTCTGCAGTATGTAGTGTCTCTACTTTAAAGAGTCCTCTCCTGCTGATGTTCAGGTGTATATCAGTATGTAGTGTCTCTACTTTAAAGAGTCCTCTCCTGCTGATGTTCAGGTGTATATCAGTATGTAGTGTCTCTACTTTAAAGAGTCCTCTCCTGCTGATGTTCAGGTGTATATCAGTATGTAGTGTCTCTACTTTAAAGAGTCCTCTCCTGCTGATGTTCAGGTGTATATCAGTATGTAGTGTCTCTACTTTAAAGAGTCCTCTCCTGCTGATGTTCAGGTGTATATCAGTATGTAGTGTCTCTACTTTAAAGAGTCCTCTCCTGCTGATGTTCAGGTGTATATCAGTATGTAGTGTCTCTACTTTAAAGAGTCCTCTCCTGCTGATGTTCAGGTGTATATCAGTATGTAGTGTCTCTACTTTAAAGAGTCCTCTCCTGCTGATGTTCAGGTGTATATCAGTATGCAGTGTCTCTACTTTAAAGAGTCCTCTGATGTTCAGGTGTATATCAGTATGTAGTGTCTCTACTTTAAAGAGTCCTCTCCTGCTGAGGTTCTGGATTGTAGCCATTGAAGGCCATTTACATGCAAAAACTTATATAACAAACTGTTGCAAAGTTTTAAGAATATATTAAGTAATTAATATAAGAAACTCAAGCACTCTGATCTAGATCATGGGTAACATTTACATAATGTAAAACCATGCTGTTCCTATTTCATGGTTTGTAGAATCCATTCAAGAATTAACACCATCTGACTTCTATGCTTTGTGTGGTTCGCATGTCCTTCAGCTCCACTTTGTCTGGTTTGGAAGATGTATACTAAAATCACACTGCACATTTTGAAACTAAGGCCACATTAGGCAAGGCAAGTTTATTTATATAGCACTTTTCAACGCAAGGCAATTCAAAGTGCTTTACAAAAAATGAAAGACATTAAGCATTAAAAAAGAAAAGCTAATAAAGGAAACATAAAAAGAAAAAATACATGGATAAAAGTTACAGTGCAGTCTAAGATATGAAGAGTTCAATTAAAAGCAGCGACAAAAAGAAAAGTCTTCTTGCTGGATTTAAAAGTAGTCAGAGTTGCAGCGGACCTGCAGGTTTCTGGGAGCTGGTTCCAGATATTTGGAGCATAATAACTGAACGCTGCTTCTCCATGTTTAGTTCTGACTCTGGGGACAGAAAGCTGACCAGTCCCTGAAGACCTGAGAGGTCTGGATGGTTCATAGTTTGGCAGGAGGTCAGACATGTATTTTGGGCCTAAACCATTCAGTGCTTTATAAACCAGCAGCAGTATTTAGAAATCTATTCTTTGACACACAGGAAGCCAGTGTAAAGACTTCAGAGCAGGAGTGATGTGATCCACTTTCTTAGTGTCAGTGAGGACTCGAGCAGCGGCGTTCTGAATCAGCTGCAGCTTCCTAATAGCATTAATATTCATGTTCTTCCCACAGTCCACTTGTGAAACACCCTGAGTGTGTGTACCAGCTGTACAGTGTGTGGATATAAGATACATCGCCCTGTTTTAATTGCTCCTATATGCTATTCCCGTGCTCATTACCCACGGTTGTGTTTTGTATGCTACATTATTTATTCTGATGCACAGCTCCTTTCCCGGCTGAGGAATCAATGCATCTTCATCTTCTGTAATTCCATCTCAGAGGTCAGAGACGGATACATCGCTTTTAGTTATAAAACAGTTGCACTGAAAGCACGGCGTCTAATGATCCCTCAGCAGAACAAAGCTGATATAACGTTGCAGAGGAAAGGTAAGCTTTGTGTTTTCTGTTAAGGCCCTGTCACACTGTCCCGAAGTGGACACCCGATGGACACACGAATATGGAATTGTGAATTTCGCACGAAGATGGCCCCGAACCACACACGAAGGCAACAGTTACATTACATTTAAGAAATACAACTGCAACGAAAGCACCAAAAACAATTATGTTACAGTACTATGATACTGTACTGATATCTTCAGACTTTGTTCTTTACTTTATCCGTCTTTATATGTAGAAGATATTACGTTTTCTCCGTAATGTTGTTTCCATAACAACAACAATTTCCTGTCAACTGTCCTTCAAAATAATATATTATATCCTTTTCAGTTTCACAGAACACAAATTGGGTTATTTACATAATATGTTTACATGATTTTGTTGTGCAATAAAACAACCCGATGGACACACGATAAAGGAAATGTTCAAATTCGGCTGTGATCGTAGCAACATCGGGCCGTTCGTGAGGGCCTCTTAAGCCTTCGTATGACCGCTGGCGGAGTTTCTCAGGCTCCGGCAGCAACTTCGTGAGCGGAGGCAAAATCTTTGGCATGCCAACAAATAGCCGAAGGACCTTGAGAAGGTTCATTTTCGTGTTGAATTTGTGTGTCAATGTTGCCCTTCGTAAGGCCTTCGTGAGGCCATCGTGAGGGCATCGTGTTATCATCGGTGCCATCGGGCATTCGCCCCGATCAGAGTGAGGGCGAATGCACCGATGATAACACGATGATTACACGACTTGACAAGATGCCCTCACGAGTGCCTTACGAAGTTGCCGCTCACAGCCGAATTTGAACATTTCCTTTATCGTGTGTCCATCGGGTGTCAATTTCGGGACAGTGTGACAGGGGCTTTAGCGTGCGGAGGCAAATGCACTGCATGAGGTGAAACACACACATGCTGTCTCAATGAGTTATGTACCTGTCGACAGCAGACACATGTTTGAAGTTCAGTTTCTGCACACAATGTCTGTAAATGATTTTAAAAGTCAAACCAAGTGCATTTCTTTAACTGCTTGGGAATCACATTGTTTCCACGTTTCTTTCAGTCTCAAAGTAATCCAGTGAGATGTGTCGGTACATGCATGGGCGCGATGCAGAGCATATATCAGCTGATAGATACATCTGCGTCTGTGTGATGGTTGCTATTAACCCAAATGATATGACATCAGAAACCCCAAGACGAAATATGAGAATGTATGTCAAATAAAAAAAGTTGGATGAAAAGTACTTTGTCTGATTACATATTGAGACCATTTCTGAAATGTGTCTTTGGTCAAGACACACACACACACACACACACACACACACACACACACACACACACACACACACACACACACACACACACACACACACACACACACACACACACACACACACACACACACACACACACACACACACACACACACACACACACACACACACACACACACACACACACACACACACACACACACACACACACAGCACTTCATTCTCTGTCTAATTTAGCCATTGATTTTTCTAACACCAGATCGTAACACAGATAGTAGAAGACACAAGGCTTCAGTGTTTTATGGTCTCTGTGACACACACACACACGCACACACACACACACACACACACACACACACACACACACACACACACACACACACACACACACACACACACACACACACACACACACACACACACACACACACACAATGCTTGGTCCTCACGAGTACATCAACACAAACAAACACAACAAAGCTAAGAAAAGGGGACGTTTAATCCCGTGGGATCCTCACTGAAAGAAAAACACTGTCTTCTTCTGTTAGGAGATCTAACCATGGCAGTGTGTGTGTGTGTGTGTGTGTGTGTGTGTGTGTGTGTGTGTGTGTGTGTGTGTGTGTGTGTGTGTGTGTGTGTGTGTGTGTGTGTGTGTGTGTGTGTGTGTGTGTGTGTGGGTGGGTGTGTGTGTGTGTGACTGAGCTCAGATCAGATACGAACCAGAAGACACAGCTGTACCGCCATCACACACACTCACACACACTCATACACACACGCACCACGCTGTTTGAGTTAAAGCACGAAACTGGAGTTTGAACAAGATTACCTCAGTTTAGCACATATGCTAATAGCATCGGGAAACAATTAACCTGGCTCTGTCCAAACATTGAAAGTACAATCCTCTAATCTCTAAACCTCTCCTTCCTGAATCTATAAAACATGTCTGCTTGTTTAAATCCGTGCACAAACAAAATGTGAACAGGAAAATTGTGGTTTCAGTAAAATATTACAAGGTGTCAGCACACCACCTCTACAGCCATACGAATACTAAATACATACGAATAATAATAATACAACATTTGTAAAGTTAAAAAAATACTAAATAAATAGAGAAAAGCAAAAAGAAAATGAAATAATGAACTAAAAACAATTATAAAATGAATAATAATTCCGTTAATTTAAGATTTAATAAGCGATCAGAATGATGCTGATTGAAAGACCGCTGTCTGATAAAACTGAATTATCCTCAAGGAAAAAGCCAACACTATCCATGTATCCTCTCCAGACATGGATACCTCACACACAGGAAGCCTCATGTTCCTGTTTTACCAAAGCTGCACACTGCACAAAACACAACAGGATATTATGGGATGGACTCACAGGCGTTGGTGACGGCGAAGCTGTTGGCCGTCTCGATGTTGTCGACGTGAGGCACGAGGTTGAACGGCGCCTCCGAGGCGTTCGGGCTCGTGTTGTGCAGGAAGATCGCCAAACGAAAGGCGGTGTATTCCTGATCCGTGTTCCTGATGAACAGACCGCCTGAGAGGGGGGGGGGGGGGGGACAGGGTAAAGGTTATTACAAGGGCTTGGTTGAATACTCAATGCTGATTGGACAATTTGGACATTCCAGAGGTTTGTTATGTTCCACTAGCAGATCGTTGCTAATGAGAACAGAACGTTGCTAAGAAAAGCAGAACGTTGCTAACGTCTACATTTATCTTATTTTCTCTTATTTTCTCTTATTGCCTTTGTTTTTTATGCTGCTGCAACGCAAACATTTCCCAAATTGGGATCAATAAAATACTTATCTATCAATCTAAAGAGAACAGAACGTTGCCAAGGAGAACATCATGTTGCTAAGGAGATCACAACGTTGCTAAAGAGAACAGAACGTTGCTAAGGAGAACATAATGTTGCTAAGGAGAACAGAACGTTGCTAAAGAGAACAGAACGTTGCTAAGGAGAACATAATGTTGCTAAGGAGATCACAACGTTGCTAAAGAGAACAGAACGTTGCTAAGGAGAACAGAACGTTGCTAAGGAGAACAGCACGTTGGTAAAGAGAACAGAGCGTTTCTAAGGAGGATCAATGGACTAAGTGCAGTCATATCGATCTGCAGAAATAAGTCTGGATTATTTAACATCGGCGGTGGATAACAAACATGAGTTTTTCTCCATGTTTATATTTGTGGAGAGTAAGAAACTCTGGATGCTAGCAGACCGTTGCTAAGGAGAACATAACGTTGCTAAGGATCAGGAAGTAAACAATAACAGGAACGGCAGAAAAAGACAGACAGGAAGTAAACACTAAAGGGAACATATATTAAAAGTCATAAAAAGGTCGATATTGGTCTGGTAAATCACTATAGAGACAATGCCGTGTTAATCCTACAGGATAGCCAATCATGAATCTGTTAAGCACCACTGGGCTTTGGGACAATGGTGGATCCCGTCTGATTGACACCAATGCAAGCAGAAAAATATATACTATTCACCAAATATCATTCGTGGATCAACACTGCTTTTCATTGCTCGAGTGTCAGGAATCAGTTCGGCATCATCTTTTACATCTCCATATATAAGAAGATCTTAAATACGCTGTTCATGGTTGTGCAAATGTCAGCGGTGTTTTAGGTTTTGAAGCGCTTTGCTTCACATTTAAAAACCTAACTTAAGGGGGTGAGACAATATATAAATGTCATTTAAAGCAAAATGCCAGAGTGTTCTTTTTATGGCTGACCTCTTCACTTTAGATATGTCACTCCTTTAAGATGCCCACTTGTGTTAATCCTACCCATATCTTTGCATAACTACAAAAAAGTACTGGAGCAGCTTTGAATAACATATAATTTGATGGTTTCACGTCCCATTGACGCACATCTTTCCAATCGATCAGCCTTTTCAAATTCAAATTTTAAAACTTCTGATTAGAGGACAAACATGTATCAAGCTTTGACCTAAATCTCCCTTATTCAGCTTCGACTTTCCCTTCTGCTTCTCCAAATGAGATGCAGTACTCTGTAGGGTGCCCCTGACTTTGCATTTCATAAAGGCCATATTTTTATATTCCAACAACAACAATGGATCCAAAGATACTGTTTGTTTTTGACCTCATTTCCACCTTGTGTACATGGTCTGACTTTGAATACGGGTTACATAATAGCAGACCTATGTGTTTTTATACAAACGCAGATATTATGAGCTTGTTGGCCAGCATCTCCCTGGCTCACTTGACTAAAAGCCAATGGGATTTCTCCATGGGATTTTGGATTATTGCAGAAAATATTCTCTGATCTAAACAAACAGATACTTACACATTTAGTTAAGCAGGATAATCTCCATGTACAGTATGAACACTACATTATGATTTCTGAAGTTAAAAGCTAATGTTGGGCTATAAAGGAACTACAGCACGGTCACATGGCTTCACGTCACCACCGCTAAGCTAAAGGAGGCTAATGTTGGGCTATAAAGGAACTACAGCACGGTCACATGACTTCACGTCACCACCGCTAAGCTAAAGGTGGCTAATGTTGGGCTATAAAGGAACTAAAGCGCGATCACATGACTTCACGTCACCACCGCTAAGCTAAAGGTGGCTAATGTTGGGCTATAAAGGAACTACAGCACGGTCACATGACTTCACTTCACCACCGCTAAGCTAAAGGAGGCTAATGTTGGGCTATAAAGGAAGTACAGCACGGTCACATGACTTGACGTCACCACCGCTAAGCTAAAGGTGGCTAATGTTGGGCTATAAAGGAACTACAGCACGGTCACATGACTTCACTTCACCACCGCTAAGCTAAAGGTGGCTAATGTTGGGCTATAAAGGAGCTACAGCACGGTCACATGACTTCACGTCACCACCGCTAAGCTAAAGGCGGCTAATGTTGGGCTATAAAGGAACTACAGCACGGTCACATGACTTGACGTCACCACCGCTAAGCTAAAGGTGGCTAATGTTGGGCTATAAAGGAGCTACAGCACGGTCACATGACTTCACGTCACCACCGCTAAGCTAAAGGTGGCTAATGTTGGGCTATAAAGGAACTAAAGCGCGATCACATGACTTCACGTCACCACCGCTGAGCTGTGAAAGTGGTAAAATGTTGAATCATTCTTGCACCACTCTCTGAGAGATTATGGAGGAGCTAGCACAATACTAGCTTGACAACCCCTTTTTGGTCGAGTAACCTTTTTCATGCAAATCGTAGTAGAGTTGCTTGGTATGTGATACATCCTGCTGCGTTCAATTAGCATTTTCCCCATACTTTACATAAGATATCAAGATACAAATCATAATTTAATACCACGTGTGAATGGAGTCTCTGTGTGTGACTGATCTCAGTGGGTGGGAGAATATGACAACATCAGTATCACCTCTTCTCTAAAGCGGTCACAGTCTTAGGAGAGTTAACGCACGCACAAGCACACATATACACACACACACACACACACACACACACACACACACACACACACACACACACACACACACACACACACACACACACACACACACACACACACGCACGCACTGCCAGGCTATTCAGAAGCTGTTAGGATCTTCTTCAGATGTGACGAGAGCTACAGTGTACAAAAAAAAGAGACTCAAACTCTGAGAGACCTTTTGAGACTGTGATTTCATTCAGTGTCATTCCGTTCACACCACATAGTATTTTATTTTGTATTGCAATGGATTGACTTCCTGTCGAGGGTGTGTCCCCTGCCCTCTGTGAAATGCATGCTGGGACGGGCACCATGACACTTTCCAAAAATAAATAAATAAAACCCACTTCAGCAAATGAGTGACGAGCAGGATCTATAATTCCCAGGATCGTTGATCACATGCCTCGTTGCGTTCAGGATGCCTCGTTGCGTTCAGGACGCCTCATTGCGTTCAGGATGCCTCGTTGCGTTCAGGATGCCTCGTTGCGTTCAGGACGCCTCGCTGCGTTCAGGACGCCCCGTTGCGTTCAGGACGCCTCGTTGCGTTCAGGACGCCTCATTGCGTTCAGGACTGCCTCGTTGCGTTCAGGATGCCTCGTTGCGTTCAGGACGCCTCGCTGCGTTCAGGACGCCCCGTTGCGTTCAGGACGCCTCGTTGCGTTCAGGACGCCCCGTTGCGTTCAGGACGCCCCGTTGCGTTCAGGACGCCTCGTTGCGTTCAGGACGCCCCGTTGCGTTCAGGATGCCCCGTTGCATTCAGGACGCCTCGTTGCGTTCCGGATGCCCCGCTGCGTTCCGGACGCCCCGCTGCGTTCAGGACGCCTCGTTGCGTTCAGGACGCCTCGTTGCGTTCAGGACGCCCCGTTGCGTTCAGGATGCCCCGTTGCATTCAGGACGCCTCGTTGCGTTCCGGACGCCCCGCTGCGTTCAGGACGCCTCGATGTGTTTCAGTGTTTCAGACGTGTGTACTCAGCACATTTACCATCGCTAATAACTGTTTACTTTCCTGTGAAAATTATTTGTAGCTGCCGGTTTGATGATTGGATGATGTTTGCCCTGTCTGAGAGCTGCTTTAGCTCAAAAATATACATCAAGTGTTAAGTAAAGCCTTGTGGGTGAGGACACATCAGCACATCAGGGGATTTGTCCTCTCCCAGAGATCAATTAGGGAGGCTTAGAGAGGAAATATGACGACATATTCATGTTTTCTGTCTTTGTTTTCTTAAGAGCCCGGCTTAATTTAATCGATTTTTGGCTTTAATTATCTGCTCCCTGATCTCTCGGCGAATTGAAAGTACTTATTGCCTGAGATCGCATGCTGTGGTTTTATTAAATGTGCCAAGTGCTAGGACTGTCTGAGGGAAGAAAGCTTTTAGAGGTGCAGCTCCACTAACTTGGAACAGTCTGCAAAAAGATTACCAAGCTGGTACCACTACATGTTTTTAAAGCTCGGTTGGATGCTACACAATCAGATGCTGTTGGTACCGGTACCTGTGGTTAGATATTTGATCTCAATGGGATTTTACATGGATAAATAAAGGTTTTGAATTGAATTGAATTCAACATTTTGGATTTACAGGGGACATATGAAGACACTGAAGACATTTATGTTTTCTGTCTTTCTTAAGAGACACTACACACTAATATACACCTGAACATCAGCAGGAGAGGACTCTTTAAAGTAGAGACACTACACACTGATATACACCTGAACATCAGCAGGAGAGGACTCTTTAAAGTAGAGACACTACATACTGATATACACCTGAACATCAGCAGGAGAGGACTCTTTAAAGTAGAGACACTACATACTGATATACACCTGAACATCAGCAGGAGAGGACTCTTTAAAGTAGAGACACTACATACTGATATACACCTGAACATCAGCAGGAGAGGACTCTTTAAAGTAGAGACACTACATACTGATATACACCTGAACATCAGCAGGAGAGGACTCTTTAAAGTAGAGACACTACATACTGATATACACCTGAACGTCAGCAGGAGAGGACTCTTTAAAGTAGAGACACTACATACTGATATACACCTGAACATCAGCAGGAGAGGACTCTTTAAAGTAGAGACACTACATACTGATATACACCTGAACATCAGCAGGAGAGGACTCTTTAAAGTAGAGACACTACATACTGATATACACCTGAACATCAGCAGGAGAGGACTCTTTAAAGTAGAGACACTACATACTGATATACACCTGAACATCAGCAGGAGAGGACTCTTTAAAGTAGAGACACTACATACTGATATACACCTGAACACCAGCAGGAGAGGACTCTTTAAAGTAGAGACACTACATACTGATATACACCTGAACATCAGCAGGAGAGGACTCTTTAAAGTAGAGACACTACATACTGATATACACCTGAACATCAGCAGGAGAGGACTCTTTAAAGTAGAGACACTGCATACTGATATACACCTGAACATCAGCAGGAGAGGACTCTTTAAAGTAGAGACACTACATACTGATATACACCTGAACATCAGCAGGAGAGGACTCTTTAAAGTAGAGACACTACATACTGATATACACCTGAACATCAGCAGGAGAGGACTCTTTAAAGTAGAGACGCTACATACTGATATACACCTGAACATCAGCAGGAGAGGACTCTTTAAAGTAGAGACACTACATACTGATATACACCTGAACATCAGCAGGAGAGGACTCTTTAAAGTAGAGACACTACATACTGATATACACCTGAACACCAGCAGGAGAGGACTCTTTAAAGTAGAGACACTACATACTGATATACACCTGAACATCAGCAAGAGAGGACTCTTTAAAGTAGAGACACTACATACTGATATACACCTGAACATCAGCAGGAGAGGACTCTTTAAAGTAGAGCCACAACATACTGATATACACCTGAACATCAGCGGGAGAGGACTCTTTAAAGTAGAGACACTAGATACTGATATACACCTGAACATCAGCAGGAGAGGACTCTTTAAAGTAGAGACACTACACTGATATACACCTGAACATCAGCAGGAGAGGACTCTTTAAAGTAGAGACACTACATACTGATATACACCTGAACATCAGCAGGAGAGGACTCTTTAAAGTAGAGACACTACATACTGATATACACCTGAACATCAGCAGGAGAGGACTCTTTAAAGTAGAGACACTACATACTGATATACACCTGAACATCAGCAGGAGAGGACTCTTTAAAGTAGAGACACTACATACTGATATACACCTGAACATCAGCAGGAGAGGACTCTTTAAAGTAGAGACACTACATACTGATATACACCTGAACATCAGCAGGAGAGGACTCTTTAAAGTAGAGCCACTACATACTGATATACACCTGAACATCAGCAGGAGAGGACTCTTTAAAGTAGAAACACTACATACTGATAGACACCTGAACATCAGCAGGAGAGGACTCTTTAAAGTAGAGCCACTACATACTGATATACACCTGAACATCAGCAGGAGAGGACTCTTTAAAGTAGAGCCACTACATACTGATATACACCTGAACATCAGCAGGAGAGGACTCTTTAAAGTAGAAACACTACATACTGATAGACACCTGAACATCAGCAGGAGAGGACTCTTTAAAGTAGAGCCACTACATACTGATATACACCTGAACATCAGCAGGAGAGGACTCTTTAAAGTAGAGACACTACATACTGATATACACCTGAACATCAGCAGGAGAGGACTCTTTAAAGTAGAAACACTACATACTGATAGACACCTGAACATCAGCAGGAGAGGACTCTTTAAAGTAGAGACACTACATACTGATACACACCTGAACATCAGCAGGGGAGGACTCTTTAAAGTAGAGACGCTACATACTGATATACACCTGAACATCAGCAGGAGAGCACTCTTTAAAGTAGAGATGCTACATACTGATATACACCTGAACATCAGCAGGAGAGGACTCTTTAAAGTAGAGACACTACATACTGATATACACCTGAACATCAGCAGGAGAGGACTCTTTAAAGTAGAGACACTACATACTGATATACACCTGAACATCAGCAGGAGAGGACTCTTAAAGTAGAGACACTACATACTGATATACACCTGAACATCAGCAGGAGAGGACTCTTTAAAGTAGAGACACTACATACTGATATACACCTGAACGTCAGCAGGAGAGGACTCTTTAAAGTAGAGACACTACATACTGATATACACCTGAACATCAGCAGGAGAGGACTCTTTAAAGTAGAGACACTACATACTGATATACACCTGAACATCAGCAGGAGAGGACTCTTTAAAGTAGAGACACTACATACTGATATACACCTGAACATCAGCAGGAGAGGACTCTTTAAAGTAGAGACACTACATACTGATATACACCTGAACATCAGCAGGAGAGGACTCTTTAAAGTAGAGATGCTACATACTGATATACACCTGAACATCAGCAGGAGAGGACTCTTTAAAGTAGAGCCACTACATACTGATATACACCTGAACATCAGCAGGAGAGGACTCTTTAAAGTAGAGACACTACATACTGATAGACACCTGAACATCAGCAGGAGAGGACTCTTTAAAGTAGAGCCACTACATACTGATATACACCTGAACATCAGCAGGAGAGGACTCTTTAAAGTAGAGACACTACATACTGATATACACCTGAACATCAGCAGGAGAGGACTCTTTAAAGTAGAAACACTACATACTGATAGACACCTGAACATCAGCAGGAGAGGACTCTTTAAAGTAGAGCCACTACATACTGATATACACATGAACATCAGCAGGAGAGGACTCTTTAAAGTAGAGCCACTACATACTGATATACACCTGAACATCAGCAGGAGAGGACTCTTTAAAGTAGAGCCACTACATACTGATATACACATGAACATCAGCAGGAGAGGACTCTTTAAAGTAGAGCCACTACATACTGATATACACCTGAACATCAGCAGGAGAGGACTCTTTAAAGTAGAGCCACTACATACTGATATACACATGAACATCAGCAGGAGAGGACTCTTTAAAGTAGAGCCACTACATACTGATATACACCTGAACATCAGCAGGAGAGGACTCTTTAAAGTAGAGCCACTACATACTGATATACACATGAACATCAGCAGGAGAGGACTCTTTAAAGTAGAGACACTACATACTGATATACACCTGAACATCAGCAGGAGAGGACTCTTTAAAGTAGAGCCACTACATACTGATATACACATGAACATCAGCAGGAGAGGACTCTTTAAAGTAGAAACACTACATACTGATAGACACCTGAACATCAGCAGGAGAGGACTCTTTAAAGTAGAGCCACTACATACTGATATACACCTGAACATCAGCAGGAGAGGACTCTTTAAAGTAGAGACACTACATACTGATATACACCTGAACATCAGCAGGAGAGGACTCTTTAAAGTAGAGACACTACATACTGATATACACCTGAACATCAGCAGGAGAGGACTCTTTAAAGTAGAGACACTACATACTGATATACACCTGAACATCAGCAGGAGAGGACTCTTTAAAGTAGAGCCACTACATACTGATATACACCTGAACATCAGCAGGAGAGGACTCTTTAAAGTAGAGACACTACATACTGATAGACACCTGAACATCAGCAGGAGAGGACTCTTTAAAGTAGAGCCACTACATACTGATATACACCTGAACATCAGCAGGAGAGGACTCTTTAAAGTAGAGCCACTACATACTGATATACACCTGAACATCAGCAGGAGAGGACTCTTTAAAGTAGAAACACTACATACTGATAGACACCTGAACATCAGCAGGAGAGGACTCTTTAAAGTAGAGCCACTACATACTGATATACACCTGAACATCAGCAGGAGAGGACTCTTTAAAGTAGAGACACTACATACTGATATACACCTGAACATCAGCAGGAGAGGACTCTTTAAAGTAGAAACACTACATACTGATAGACACCTGAACATCAGCAGGAGAGGACTCTTTAAAGTAGAGACACTACATACTGATACACACCTGAACATCAGCAGGGGAGGACTCTTTAAAGTAGAGACGCTACATACTGATATACACCTGAACATCAGCAGGAGAGCACTCTTTAAAGTAGAGATGCTACATACTGATATACACCTGAACATCAGCAGGAGAGGACTCTTTAAAGTAGAGACACTACATACTGATATACACCTGAACATCAGCAGGAGAGGACTCTTTAAAGTAGAGACACTACATACTGATATACACCTGAACATCAGCAGGAGAGGACTCTTTAAAGTAGAGACACTACATACTGATATACACCTGAACATCAGCAGGAGAGGACTCTTTAAAGTAGAGACACTACATACTGATATACACCTGAACATCAGCAGGAGAGGACTCTTTAAAGTAGAGACACTACATACTGATATACACCTGAACATCAGCAGGAGAGGACTCTTTAAAGTAGAGACACTACATACTGATATACACCTGAACATCAGCAGGAGAGGACTCTTTAAAGTAGAGCCACTACATACTGATATACACCTGAACATCAGCAGGAGAGGACTCTTTAAAGTAGAGCCACTACATACTGATATACACATGAACATCAGCAGGAGAGGACTCTTTAAAGTAGAGACACTACATACTGATATACACCTGAACATCAGCAGGAGAGGACTCTTTAAAGTAGAGCCACTACATACTGATATACACTTGAACATCAGCAGGAGAGGACTCTTTAAAGTAGAGAAACTACATGATATACATATATTCTGTGAATATACAGAAAATAACTGTATTTTACATAAGTATTGATTATAAATCAAATTGCACAACATATTCATCAAATTGAAGTTCAGAAAAACTGAATTAATTGAATAATTCAAAACATTTTAACAGTTTATTTCATATTTTATTTAAAATCTGGTCATGACATGTTTTCACTGTGCGTTTTGAAAACTCGTCTGAAAGGGCAAACTCTCTGGAACGCACACAGCCGTTTGCTTTGCTGGAATCAGCAGTTGTTGGATGCTCGGCGTTAAGGCACAGATGCACAGGGGAGCAGCAGCATCATATTCTGCAAACGACCCTCGACCTCTGACCTCTGAGGCTCTGGGACTCGGGTATCTCGATGATATGTGAGGACAGGGAGAAGCATTTGAACAGCTTGTCTTCCCTCATCAGAGCGAATGGTTCTGATGAGCCTGAAGTAACGTCAGTCTCACACATCACATGCTACTTGTGAGTCGCTTGTATCCAAAGCCACTCACATCTCATGGGCACAACGACATGCTGACTGCAGCGGGGTTTGAACCTGTGATCACCAACGCACAATCCACTGCGCCACACGCACTTTGTTTTACGGGGTTTATGTTTGATATTGTCGACTCAGTCGTCTTGTGTCTTCTCTGTCAGAGAGAAACCTTTGTATTATCACACAGTCGACCTCCTCGTGTCTCTGAACCTGATAACATGTTATATTTTGCTGCAGGGAATTGTTTATTTTTAACTTGTGATGTGTCATTTGGTAAAGCATGAGCTGCATGTGTGCTATAAGCTGTTATTATTTGTATTGTTATCATCAGAGGGACAGGAAATAAACAAGGAGAGTGTTTCCAGCTTCCTGATCATTGATTTTTTGTGGTGATCAACAACTGGAGGTCACAGTGTGCCCTTCTTTTCACCCCCTGCCTTTAGACCAAGCCGGTCCCTCTGCCTGCTGTCAGGGCATCACACACTGGACCATCACACACTGGACCATCACACACTGGACCATCACACACTGGACCATCACACACTGGACCATCACACACTGGACCATCACACACGAGACCATCACACACTGGACCATCACACACTGGACCATCACACACTGGACCATCACACACTGGACCATCACACACTGGACCATCACACACTGGACCATCACACACGAGACCATCACACACTGGACCATCACACACGAGACCATCACACACTGGACCATCACACACTGGACCATCACACACTGGACCATCACACACGAGACCATCACACACTGGACCATCACACACTGGACCATCACACACTGGACCATCACACACGAGACCATCACACACGAGACCATGACACACTGGACCATCACACACTGGACCATCACACACTGGACCATCACACACGAGACCATGATGCATCCGCTTCAACTCCTCATGGTTACAAACAGGCAGCTGTTTCAAGAAATAAGGACATTGTGAAAGCCTTTGGGAGCGAGGTTATTACAGAGCGTTACAAGCAGTCAATGGACAGGCAGCCTCCAGGGAACACACACACACACACACACACACACACACACACACACACACACACACACACACACACACACACACACACACACACACACACACACACCACTTTGCTGCTCTGATCTGCTGCAGTGGCTGGGATACTCTCGCCTGCAGATGTATTAGGTGTGTGTGTGTGTGTGTGTGTGTGTGTGTGTGTGTGTGTGTGTGTGTGTGTGTGTGTGTGTGTGTGTGTGTGTGTGTGTGTGTGTGTGTGTGTTATAAGCATGCATACACACAGATAAAGCATCCATGTGTGCATTCAAAGAGTAAAAAGGCTGCGGAGGGATACGAGAGATTCCCACTTTAAGTGCTGAGGTGTTAAATGGCAGCAGACAGGACGTCCACACATTCTCACACACACACACACACACACACACACACACACACACACACACTCACACACACACACACACACACACACACACACACACACACACACACACACACACACACACACACACACGCACGCACGCACACACTCACCGATCTGAACGCTGCTCGGGAAAGCTCCCATTGTCAGTCCCCAAAAGCCCGAGAACATCAACAGGAACCAGTCGCCGGAAGAAATCCTCATTTTGTCTCGGTTATAAACTGATGAGAGACATCGAGCAGGTTTTAATTATAACACCTCCGGGGCAAAAGCAACATCACAGGGTTGAAGAAAAAACAAAACGAGATAAACCACCGCGAGAGCTTTCTATATGTGTGTGAAAAAGAAAAAGCGAAGCGTAATGTCCGTTAATTATCCATGTGTGCGCTCTGTGGATGATCGCTCTCCGTCAAACTGTCTGGAGGCTTTGCGCACAACATCCACCACCAACACCACGGAGAGGAGTGAAGGCAGGGTGGGGGGTGAGGAGGGTGAGGAAGAGGAGGGTGGGGAGGAAGAGGAGGAGGATCAGCCAGCGGCGGCCAGTGCGTCTGGATGCGGCTCCACTCAAATCACAGAACACACACGCGCCTTTTTTACGCGACCCGGACAGGAGAGAGGAGAGAGGAGAGAGGAGAGAGGAGAGAGAGGAGAGACACAACTTCCAGAGGAGAAACAAACATGGAACATACACCGGGAGCGAGAGGAGGGATGGGCGGCTGACAGGACACGCTGAACACTGCGTGACATTATGACACGAGGAAGATACATGTGCTCACCTCCAATATGAGACTCGCTGCGGTCCGGTTAAAGTGCCGTTAACATGCATTCATTAGGATGGAAGGGTTGTTCTCCATGAGATGTATTTGGCTTCAGTTCACACTGCATTGGTGCCATTATGATGTTTGCAGGATGACATTGGCTTCAAACTGACTATCTGGTGGATATGTTTTACGGTGTGACATTAGAGAGGAGAGACAACACTTCCAGAGAGGCGAAACAGACGTGGGGAATATGAGGGGAGGAGGGAGGGCTGACGGACATGTTTGATACTTTGGGACATTAGGACAGGCATATCTGTTAGCACGAGGAAGATACATGTGCTCAACTCCAATATGAGACTCACTGCGGTCCGGTTAAAGTGCCGTTAGCATGCATTCATTAGGATGTAAGGGTTGTTGATTTAATTGGCTTTCAAAATGCATTTCACACACGTACACGCATGACCAACACGTCGCTATTGGACGCTTAGGGAGTGAGAGTGTGTTGGCATGACCTGTAACCTGTAAGGATGCTGGCTAGATGTTTGCAGGATTACATTGGCTTCAAACTGGATTCCTTGATGTAAGGCGGTGTGTCCTTTTTGCATGACAGGACGAATGCCTGAACTTCAACACGATGTTACATTTGGTCTACCCAAATTAAAAAATGATTATATTGAATTTGAAAGGCATTTGAAACCATACTTATTGCATGCACGAGCTGTAAACTATAAGGCTGGATGTCTGCAGGATGACATTACATTCACAGTGGATTATTTGACGTTTTTATTTACAGGCATGATAAGAGAAATGTCCTTAAATCTTTCGCCGTATATTCTCAATGTCCTAAAGTTGCCTTTTAATCAATCAAATGTTATTTGTAGAGCACATTTAAAAACGCTTGTGGTCGAGCCAAAGTGCTGTAGATGTAATTTAAACACATAAAAACACATTACATCTCAATAACTAGAAGGCCATGCAGAGCGAGAGAGAAGTAGCGTGTCTTCAGTGTGAACAACATGTCATCTATGTGTTTTGCAAGATTAAACTGAATCACACTATTTCTTTATTGCTGAAAATACATTGTTTCTTGAGTGTTTTTCTCAGCCTCCTCTTTATGCTTTAATCATTTTACACATCTTTAAAATGCATTAATCGCCATAATTAACAGAATTATAAGGATTTTTTTCTGGATTAAATTTGCTTCACGCTGGATTATGTTCCATGTCATTGTTCCCTGTGCCTCGTCTCATACGTGCACTATAATAAAGGAAACAACATGCACACTGCTGAGTTATAGCTCTCAGTGTAATACATGCTTTAACAGGGAGCTGCACAGAAGCTCTTTAAAGCACAGCTCTGTTAACCCTTGACTTTTAAAGGTTCAGTTAAAAAAAGTCATAAATGTGTCCCGGCTGCAGTTCCTCTGGCGGCCGCTAGAGGCTGAGTCAGTGTTTTCAAGCCAGTCCTTTGTCCCTTTATCATCTAAACTAGAGCAACTAATACATACATACTTCATCTATAAAGTTAATAATGTTCCAGTTTAATATGTGATGCTGTAGGAGCCATTACCTGAGTTTATTAAATATGTTTCGTTTTTCTTTAATTCTTTTAATAATAAATAAAGATAAGACATTAATGTACACAATATCTTATTTATCTTTTTATATTCAATGTAAACAATGCTATTTTTTACTATATTTTGTAATGTTAATATAGTTTTCTTCAAATAGTTTTCTAGCTGTGTATTTAATCTGTGTGTTATTGTATGTATGCACCACAACATCAACAACAATTCCTCGTATGTGTTAACCTACCTGCTAATACACCTGTTTCTGATTTAAAATGTCTTGTGTTATTAGTATACACGGCCTACAGATATTATGTGTTGACTATTTATCGACTCACCTTAGTTGTTTACCCCCTGAATATATTTGTTGACACCTCTTGGGCCCTTTCTCATTTCTCAAACTCCCCTCCTCGACTCCTATCCTCGAGACTTAGTCCCGCCCACAGGAGATGCGAGCGGAGGAGTCAAGGAGGGGAACCGAGGAGAGAGGAGGGGAAGCAGCAGGCGGTTAGAGAAATGAGAACTCCTCTCCTCTGAGCGGTCATTTTAAAGAGACGTCCATTAATGATGACAGGAGGCAGCAGCCCTCTGTCTGACGGACAGATGTGTTCATGATGACTTATATATTTACTTTGATTCATTCACAGTGCGGTGTCATGAGACAATAACAGGCTACAGATGTGGACACACACACACACATATATATGTATATATTTATATAAATATATACAATTTCAGAATCAAACAGAGCATTCATAATAACGTAACACTATCAGAGACTGGATATATCCCCCCCCCCTCTGGTCGCTACAATGAGGGAAATAAATTACGGGCCAAAAGTTTTATTTACAAGTATTAAAAGTAAGCAGAGGACACCAAACCAACTGAGACCTGTCTGTCCGCTGCATCTACGCACACACTGTACCACACACTGTACCACACACACACACACACACACACACACACACACACACACACACACACACACACACACACACACACACACACACACACACACACACACACACACACACACACACACACACACACACACACACACACACACACACACACACACACACACACACACACACACCTACAGCTCCTAAAACAGGCTACAGCCGTTGTGTATTTTATTGTGAAGCACTAAATGGTTTTAGAAAAATATCGACTCTTTGTTTGTAGATATCTACTAAACTACAGCAAATAAAAAGAGTAGGCCTGTTCTACTGAGTGATATATATTCTACACACTGCTCTGCTTTCTGCACGGACCTCACAGCTGTTCTCACTGGAAACATCGCGTCGTGATGAAAGCAGTTAATAAAATAATATCCAGGGGATGCATGCAGAGCTGTCATTGGCTGAGATAAGTCCGGCCGTGCGTCACGACTCTTTGAAACATCTCTGTTCCCGGAAATGCATCCACGAAGGAGCCGTGGAGGATCCATCAGTGTATCCTCTGTTATAGCTCCTCCAGAGAGCCTCCTCGACGCTCGGTCCTCGAAGTGCATTTAGAGAAATGAGACGTCCTTCAACATGGCGCGCTAAAATTCATTTCCGGGTCACTACCGGAGGAGCGAGGAGTCGAGGAGTCGAGGAGTCGAGGAGGGGGATTTGATGAAATGAGAAAGGGCCCCGGTCTCCTGTTTGCTATATTAGGCAAACCCCCAGGAAGTGCGCCGGACTCTGGTGAAAATATTCGTTGTGTCCAAACAGTGGTACTACACTTCCGTATCAGTCCGTGACGTCACTGGACCCAGAAAGACTTTTCCCCATTGACTAAGGCGCACTTCCACTGCAGCGGGTAGCCCCGTTTAAGCGTCCTGAACCGTCCTCAAGCGGCCAGGCCAGTTTTTGGTGGCATTTCCATATAGCCTAGTACCGGCTAGCGGGTACCTTTTCCCTCTTTTTCCGGCCCCATAAAATCGTGGTTCTATTGGGAAAGAGCATAGACTGTATATATAAATGGACGTAGTGTCCGTGACGTCATCTATGGAAGCAAACAAGAGACAGAAGTATTTGAATTTTATCAGACACCGAATTTATAGCATTGAAAATAATTACTTTGAAAATCATGTATCTGAATTTTGTTTGCTCCGAATTTACCTATGTGAAATAAAAATGTTGAAATTCAGATCCCAAAAATTCAAGTGAAAAAAATTCGACGTCAAATATTTCGGTGTTTAAAATTCGATGTAAAAAAATTCGGTGTATAAAATTCGACGTCAAAAATTGCGATGCAGCATCATCCGGGCTACTCAGACAGGATAAGCAATCGAGCCCGAATGCAATCAACCCGACTTCTGGGGTAAAGTGCTGTGAAGCTCAATGCTGCAAACTGTCGGCGATGGATGCATATGGGAGCAATTCCCGTATACCCTATGTTAAAATGTCCAACTTAACATCAGAAAATGAACATGTTTCTAGCCTGGATCCACAAAAACATATTCTGTATATAGTTAGATTCCCCCTTCATGACAACAGGACTGCTGCTCCTAGCTCCTCTGTCTCACTGCTAGCTCCGTTAGCTCCATTGGCTCCGTGATGCTACAGCGGCTCAGCTCATGAGGAGAACACTACTTGAACTCGGCCGTGTTTGTTGTGTTGGCTCCTGGTGGACTATTCGTCATGCAAACATAGGATTTATCTGCGGTTAAAATAGACCGACCGTGAATGCAGTTTATTCGGTAAGTCAACCCTGCATAAAGTACTTATGTTATGTTACTGGTGTTTTTATTAAGCTAACGTTAATGAATGTTTAGAGTTGGGTTAGCATTTGAGCAATTGTAGCTCCATCTGTGCTAACGATGCTATGCGTAGCATCCAAGAGTGTATAACATTAAGTGGGATGCTACTGTATACCAAAAGGCTTCTGTGCGAGGTTGCTAAAATAAGGTCATCCTTGTACGTTAGATAGTTAGGTTACTGTATGCATTGTTAAGGTTCGTTTAAATTCGCTATGCTCTACTATAGCATACAATAGACTAGCTCACGTCAACGTATTGTTGAATCAACCTCACAATGAAATGTGTGTATCTTTAAAATATGAACGTCACATTTCAAGATGGTCCAGAAATAACGCTCCCTTAGATATTGTAATATGGTTTGTTGAACTGGAGTTATTTATTGCAGCTAACCGCCTATCCGACGAACGACACAAACATTGTTGTTTTTAATATTATTATTACCAATGCCTCTTTTAATTGTATTATCCTCACACTTGAGAAACAGCCTCATCGTGGCTGTAGAACAGAACATGTAACTTAAGGACGATGAATAGCGCAGTCAATGCTTTAGTGACAAGGAAATGATTTGTTTAAATATTAGATATGACGTTATCTGTGACTTCAGTGAAAATTAAGCTTAGCCATTGCATTTGTTCAATAGGTTTGTGTCTTACCCTTACGTGTGTGATGCATATGAATATGGCATATGAAAACAAATTAATTTGACTGACTCATGAAAAACTCATCCGAAGTAACAGTAAAATAAAAAGGACCGACACAATAATACTCAATCAAACTGATGCAGTATGAGGACTGTGATATCCAGCAATTTCTTAAGTAGAACAATAAGATTATGACCTGTTTTTAAAAGAAGATAAAAAGTAGTTTGCATGTAAAGAAGTCTGTAACCCACGCATGTAACTTTACATCTGTTTGTTCAAAGTGTCCTCAAGGTGATCCAGACAGGCTGGACCAGAGGAGGAGAGACAGATCTGGACTCCTAGCAGCAGAGAGGCTGGACCAGAGGAGGAGAGACAGATCTGGACTCCTAGCAGCAGAGAGCTTCACCACGGATTCCAAGGTACACCTTTTTCATACTTTACAAAGAATGCATAAAGTAATGACTCTAATACACTGATACACATGCCATTAAACATGACTGAATACTAGATCACCTACACATCAGTGATGTTGAGTACTTTCTTAGCAAAAGGTTACATTTACATTTTACCAAGCAACATCACTTTTTTGTGTATTGTATTTAAGGTAAATATTATTGAACATAGTGAGAGCTGCGACCCTTTGTCTTTCAGTGAGACAACCGGACAGAGCAAGCTTCTACAGTTGCACTAAGTTTTGATAACAGTTAAATATTATTTTAAACACATTCAAATAAAAAAATCTGTTAGGAAAGGACACGCCTGAGAGACAGGACTGCTTCACCATGTTCTCTTTCTCCGAGGGTCCAGAAGAACATCCAAGAGGGAAAGGAGAAGCTGATGTGATGAGATTTAAGAGCAGTACAGGACATTCACTAAGAGACACTTAGGCCCTTTCTCATTTCACTAATTGCCCTCCTCGAGGCTTAGTCCCGCCCACAGGAGATGCGAGCGGAGGAGCCGAGGAGGGGAACCGAGGAGAGAGGAGGGGAAGCAGCAGGCGGTTAGAGAAATGAGAACTCCTCTCCTCTGAGCGGTCATTTTAAAGAGACGTCCATTAATGATGACAGGAGGCACAGCAGCCTCTGTCTGATGGACAGATGTGTTCATGATGACTTATATATTTACTTTGATTCATTCACAGTGCGGTGTCATGAGACAATAACAGGCTACAGATGTGGACACACACACACACACATATATATGTATATAAATATATACAATTTCAGAATCAAACAGAGCACTCTCATAATAACGTAACACTATCAGAGACTGGATATACCCAAATAAATGGTGCCAATCTTCAGTCAGATGTGAATGTGTAACTTAACATCTTCAGTAAGAATAACGGACAAAAGGAGTGCAAATGCAAATACAATTTATTGAAATGTGAGCTAAAAGTTATCAAGCATGAACCATCACAATTTTTTTTTAAATAAAAATGAAACAATATACATAAGTTACACTAAATGTTAATCTGTAAGTAAACACATTTTGTCAAATAAAGTGACAGGCTAGGCCTGTGCAGGTGGTAACAGCTATGCCCAGCATGGGCTAAGTTCTGTCGGTGCAGCTGGTGCAGGTCCTCCTCCCTCAGGCCAGGGGCCTGTACTGCGAACCTGGTTCAACCTAACCTGATATGTTTGAGTTAGCCGGTTGGCCTAATCCAAAACATACGCGCTCTCGCTAAGCGGTCCTACGACGCGGGTTATCAAGTGGATCGCTCAAGCCAGCCGTGTCCTATCTAGTTAGGTGCGCGTTCACATGAAAGGGGTGGTATCTGGAGCATTCGACCAATCACAGACATGGAGAAGCGCACTGACAGCGCAGCGTCATACTTCCTGAATGAAAAGTGAACTATAATACTAGACACATGAAGAAGTTAAACTTTAAACATCCATGACTTAAACACTTGATCAGGATCAAAGCCTCAGAGCTGCACCTGCAAGGTGAACACAGCTGGAGCAGAACACGTGTTTGAATGCGTACATTAACAGGTTTATGATATCACTGCCCGTCTAAAACACCATCTGACTTTCATTACATCTGACTCGAGAGTGTTTCCTCAACTTAATGTGTTGCTTAAAATAATACTTCTGCATCCAGTCTGTGACGCTGTGAGTGCTGCACGGCCAGATACGGCTCAGCTGACTCAGGAGATATATGATACATTATGAAGTGATATGCCGCGGACTGTACTTAATGTACTCTGATCCGGGTACTGATGTTGTGGCAGATATTTAAGAGCTTTCTTAACGCTAATGTTATAATAGTCAGACTGCTCTGAAGATGGAGGTGATATTCTATTCATGTTCACGTTCACACAGTCGGTGATTTCTGCCGGCCGTCTTTCCTGCATCGGCAGCTTTTCTGTATTTCCTTTCTCCTGTGATATGACTTGATCGCTTTAAACTCCGCCCACTGATCTCTGATTGGTCAGCAGGCGGTGCTTTCACTGAGTTGAGCTCTGAGCCTGCAACCTAACCTGGTCCGGGGCAGGTTAGCCGCTAAGCATAAGTTACCATGGAGATCTAGCTGCTAAGAAGAGAACCAGCTTCGTAGGACCGGAAAGCCGGAGTTTTCCCTGAATTTAGCCGCTAAGCAAACATCCTGCTTCGTAGTACACCCCCCAGGTCCTCCTCGCAGGGAAAGACCCTCAGCCCTCTCTGGCCAAACCAACAGACAGGACGTTCACAAAGTCTCTAATCATCCATCCTGTGAATATGAGAGGGGAACAAATAGTGTAATAGATGCTTTGGACAATAAGAAATATAAAGTTAACTGTTGAGTTGCTCAGTTTTTTTAGATTGACAGGGTTTAATAATACAAACAAAAGGAGAGGCACCGTAAAATAAAGATTGGTCTTTCAATAAATTGTGTTGATTTTGTCTTTTGAATTGTTTGTCTAAAGTCAAGTACAGAACAGGGTTTCCGTTAGCCGGTAATTACCGGTTTTTAGCTGGTAAAATTTATAAAAAACCGGTAAATTCAAAACCTGACGGTAAAATGTCTGGTAATAATTAGGGAGGCTCCGATCGATCGGCCGCCGGTCATTATCGGCCGATATTCACTCTTAATAGTTTGATCGGTGCTCTCTATAAAGGCCGATCAGGAGAGCTGGATCTGATCGATATGGACATAAACGCGAGTGAAGTGTAACCGGAGCGAGAGAGAGATCAGATCAGCTGCTGAGTCTGACGGAGACACGCAGCTCTGCATGATCACCTGAAGCCCCGCCCTCTGTTTAGCGAGCTGCAGGAGCTGCATGAGAAACTGACGGGCTGTCAGGAGAGAGGGAGGGAGAGAGAGAGAGGGAGAGAGAGAGGGAGAGAGAGAGGGAAAGAGAGGGTCCGTTTCTCCCGTGGTATTATTCAAAGTTGATGTAAACTTCTGAATAATGTACGTTATCTACTACAAGTAGTTTGTTTGAATGTAATAATTATGTTGTTTGTGGAATCATTTATTGAAAAATGAATCTGAATTTTTCGATCTGTTACGATTATAAACTGAAGCAATATAAAAACGAGCCCGTGAACTGAGTTTTAAACTGAAGAATATCTGCTCATAGTCCGGTGATTACCTGCTAACGGAAACTCTGCTACACAACTATTATTATTATTGAAATATGACACACGGTAAGTTTCAAATTAGTCCGGTAAAATAAATTCTGCCCGGACATTTGACCGGCGAGAAAAAATCCTAGCGGAAACCCTGGTACAGAACTGTTACTTATAGTTTGAATGATAGTCTGGTTATAATGTGTGGAGGAGGCATCACAGGTAAGAGCACCATTTGTTGTGTTGCATCCACAACAAATCAGATGTGTGTGTATTTATTTATCTACTGTTTCTTGAATCATTACTGTCAGTCCAAAACAAGAGATTTTGTTTTAGTAACATTTGTTTTAAAACATTCTCTTTTCCACTACACTATCTTGAATACTTTAGTTTTTACATCACTACATTTATCTGACAGCTTTAACATTGTAAAGGTGTCACTTCGGACTCTGGGTAATTATGACAGCATGTCCTACTATTTTGAGTTTGAACAAACCAGACCTTCATCTATTAATGTAGAACATAGTCAGCACATTAAACCATTATGAAAGTAATCATTAGTTCAAAATGAGCTCCAACTACAACAGTTAAGTCAACTCGTGCATCGGTAATAACAATAAAACAAATTATATAATAGTATAACTTGTCGACTTTAAATACTTTAACAACACTTTCCTAATTATACTAGCATACTTTTACTAAAGTAACATTAACATGTTTAAATGCAGGGCTTTTGCAAGAGAGTATTTCGTGTAGCATGGTCTACTTGACTTATCTAACCGAAGTGATCGTTACGTTACCCCCCCCCCCCCCCCCCACACACACACACACACACACGGACACACGGACACAGTAACGTTGTGATTCACTTCAATTCATGATAACTACGGAGCTTGCAAACAGCAAGGCACAAGGCTACTTCACTCATTTAGCTAGCTAATGTAAGATACAAATGCTGTCGAGCCCTCACTGCTTGTAAAATAAAGAGCACAAACTGACTACTTACCCGAGCGGCGAGCCCTGCTGTTCTCCGTCATTTTTCTCCCGGGTTGTTGTGATCACATGACTGACAAAGCCGTGCTCTCGGCCCGTCCACACAGCGGCGTGCGTTGAAGCTTCCCCATTCACTTTGAATGGGGTGACGTCACTTTTAGCCGAAATGCATCGTGGGAAGCGACGCGGAGCGTAGCTGGCGTGGCTCGCTGCAAAAGTTGAGCAATGTTCAACTTTTGACGCCTCGGCAGAAGCGTCAGCCAATCGAATCATATGCCAGTACAAGCTCTAGCCAATCAAACCGCTGCTAGTGTGTCAGGGGCGGGAGATTCATGTGATTGGTTGTTGGTCGAGTTTCAGACACGCCCGCCGGCAAGCGTCAGCGCCCGCCGGCAAGCGTCAGCGCACGCCGCTGTGTGGACAGGCCGTTATATGCCAGAAGTCGGTTTGATTGCATTAGGGCTCGATTGGTTTTCCTGTCTGAGAAGCCCGGATGATGCTGCATCGCAATTTTGGACATCGAATTTTATACACCGAATTTTTTGACGTCGAATTTTTTTCACTTGAATTTTTGGGATCTGAGTTTGAACATTCTAATTTTTTTCACTTGAATTTTTACATTTTTATTTCACATAGGTAAATTCGGAGCAAAAACATTCAGATACATGATTTTACAAGTAATTATTTTCAATGCTATACATTCGGTGTCTGATACAATTCAAATACTTCTGTCTCTTGTTTGCTTCCATAGTCACCCATAGGATTCTGCAGAGTTGCCGTGAAGCCCTTAGTGGGCGGAGTCGGCCACTAAGGGCTCGACTGTGACGTCAGAGTCTAATCCCGCCTGCTCCAAATAAGGGCAAAGAGGCGGAGCCGAGGCGGGACCTTCTGCCTCCGAACTGGAAGTAAACAGAGCTAGCTCAAGCTAAGAAGCTAAGCTAACATGAAATACATGCATACCAAGTTACTGCTAACAGTGTCGTCCCCCTATATAAACGTTACATTCATAATCAAATGAGACAATCTGCAAGAGAATTAGCTATATTTTGTTATTCTTAATGCTTTTCATTCACACGTTGAGAAAAGACAGACTCCACCGCCCGGACCTAACCGCAGTGGGCTAGCTCCGGGACGCCGGCTGGAGCTAGCCCCCTGCGGCTCCGTTAGCTCCGCCTGCCACCACTGGGATAATTGGGTCCCCTATTAACATTTGCTCCCGTTTAGCATTATGGGCGTCATAGCCATAGACTATAAACGTCTTACCCAAGGCTGAATCATAAACTAAAATGTATATGTATGTATAAAGGGTTACGTCCTTAGCTGGCTAATAAGTAACAAGCTAAGCTACCAAGCACACAAACACCTGCGAACGGGTTAACATGTATAATATTATCATTTTAGACTTCTTAGAAGTTCTGTTAGTACATTCAAGCGCACAGCACGACATTTTAATTGTCTGGTATTTGTAACAATATTCCCTAAAAGGCACAATCACCACGAACACGGCTAAAGCTAAAGGGTCAAGTACAGTACTATGACTAACTAACGTTGTAGCCTCTATGGTTGTAGCCTAGCAGAGTGGACAAGTTGCTGTTAGCTGACAGTGAGGCATGTACGTGTCCATCAACGTGACCACGCCCTAATTAATGCAAACACTTTAAGACCTAATATAAATAAAAGGGTCGTGTTAGAAAACAATTCACTCACAGATTCATAATCATGACGGTGGAATCTAAATATATCGATAATAATATTTATTGCATCCATGGGTAGAAACATGTTTTTACTGCTGTAAAGTCGGGCATTTTAACATGAGGGTCTATGGCTCCTTTCTGCAGCCAGTCCCTAGCGGCCCATGTATGAACTGCAGTGTGTGGCACTTCCGTATTGGCGTCCCGGCTGTTCCCCAGAGTTTAAACTACCCAGTATGAACTATTTTATAGCCCTTATTAGAATCATTCGGTCCTTAAAGTTGTAAAATGCGCTAAAAGCTGAATCTAGATTTATTTTTCTGTCTCCATTCATTCTACTGAGCCAATAGTGGGATCTCGGGAGGCGGGGCTTAGGGGGCGCATGCTCTGTGAGCGCACATACGGGTTCTTCTGCTCTGACAGCTAGGCATGCTGGGTAATCTGTGACGTTTCACTCTCTCAAAAGTTGGGCCATTTTGTCCTCATGAGCCAATGAGCAGCTCTCACAGGAAAGAACGAGCCCCCGCCTCCCACGCTGTACCCAGTTCTTATTATACATCCATGAGATTAGGTCTGTTGGTTTTAAACCAGTTCAACCACACACACTCAGAAGGAGGCTTGTATGGTGCAATGGAAAATAAATGGATTATGGTTCTGGATTATTAAGTGCGTTGAAATCATTCCCCCATGTGTCGGAAGTGGCTTGAGAAACTCTTAAGCCGCTATGGATGCTGTATAACTGAATCGTCCAAAAGTCACAACAATATGTTTATTTTGTACTTTTTTTAAAAACACACAAATACGGTAAACGTCACCATTTCAAATACGTCAAAATGCTACATTTCATATCAAGTTTACAGAAAACACACCGGTCCAAAGCTGCGTTAACATAAACACTCATCTGTTTGGATCTTGCAATTTATTTATCTATGTATCATATTCTATTTACTTGAATATAGACTCTTCTTGCACTATTTCTCTTTTACTGGTATTTACTTGCACGTCTCAAAACATTCCCTCGTACTCTTTTATTTCTATTCTGTTATTTATTTGTATTGGTTTAATTTGTTTTATGTCCGATATATACTCATGGTGCTCTGTTGGAGGAGCCTGTGACTTAAGTGTTGCCATTAAACCTTGAATCCAGTTGGTTTATCTGGTGGAATGCCACTTTTCTCTGTTTTCCTTTTATCAGGTGTTGTGTGTGTACGTGCGACACTGAATGTCTTCCCCTGTCCTGTAATCACTCAATCACTCAATTCAAATAAAGCAACATGTAAAGCAGGAGCTGCAACAGAGAGAGAAGCTGCATCAGCTGAACTTTTGTCGTCGCCTCAGGTTTGAAAACACGTAATTATGTGTGGGATGCGGAACAGGAAGTAGATTGTAATGTGAGAGGATCAGCACATGTTCCTTTGAAAGAAACTTCAGTCTGTGACTTTACAACACCAGCTTCCGCCTCCATCCGGAGCAAAGTGACAGAACACTCGCGCATCTATTGGCTAGCGCTCCAACACATTGTACGTGATAGGCTAAGGGGCGGGACCAGAGGTCGCGTTAACCGAATATTTTCCGTCTGTGACAGATTTTCTTTAACAATGACGGAAAAATCTGAAAACAGTGCAACAGTTTCCCGCAGCGAGGCTCCGGTGTTATGCCGTGTTATGCCGTGTTATGCACGCCCGCCAAAAAGGAAATTATACCGTTTCCAAACCTAACTTCGCCGAACAGATCATTGAAACTAACAGTTCACCCCCCCCCCCCCCCCGTCAGAGTTGTGTAAAGGCCGACGGGTAGGTTTCGACGGACATTTTACGATCCTGTCCGTTAAAATGACGGGCAGCGAAAAAGTCTAGCGCAACCTCTGGGCGGGACATCTCTAAGCTGGGCGACCAATCACAACAGAGCCGGCCAGCTAAGCAATCAGAGCAGACTGGACTCTGGTTTCAGACGGAGGGTGAAAAGAGGTTCTGCAGCACAGGCAGAATGAGATGGAGACATGTCAGAGTAGAGGGAAACACAAACAGATATTCTCTCTCAGTGTATCATCGTCTGATTTCCCCACAGACATCAATAAAGATTACTTTCAGTAACAACCTGCGACAAAATGCTGCTGACACTTCCAGAAACTCATCTGATTGCCGTGGAAACGGTATCAGTCTGTCAATACTTCATCATCCAGCCGGTGTATTTATCCAGCACATGTTCCATACAAATACACATAACCTTCTTCATCACACTGTTTGAATACGAGTCTGCTTCCCTCTGATGTGTGTTGATATAAATTAGGGCTGCTCGATACATCAAAGAGACTCTGCAAGATATGTGCAGACCAGACCTTGTGTGTGTGTGTGTGTGTGTGTGTGTGTGTGTGTGTGTGTGTGTGTGTGTGTGTGTGTGTGTGTGTGTGTGTGTGTGTGTGTGAGCTCTGCCATTGCTCTGGTTTTGAGCAGATGGGAAGCCTGCAGTGGGTTTTCCTGCTCACACCAGGGGTGACGGAGTGTTGTTCAACCGCTGTTTGGAAATCCACACACACACACACACACACACACACACACACACACACACACACACACACACACACACACACACACACACACACACACACGGTAAATGAAGTTCGCAGCTCGACAGGATTCATCTCCTTCCTTTGAGTGATCTTGAGAATTCAATTTGCAGCTCTTGACACCCTAGTTTTTCTGAGCTGGTTTAAAAAAAGTTGGCAACATTTCTCAGGCCTGCAAAGGAGAGGGGAAAGAAGCCAGAGACAGAAAAAGAAAAACGTTTTCTTATGAGATGTTAGCTCGGAGAAAATATTACATTTTCTGCATGAAATGCCAGCGGTATGAACTACCAACACACCATCACGTAACCCAGCGTTACACTGTGAGAACCACCGCGCCATGAAGAGGGGAATCTTTATCCAGACGGCTTAATGTTATTATATTGAACATTTTACTTGAATTTGTTTTTGTGTGAATATTTTTATTCTATTTATTATTTTATTGGTAATTTCAACTAAGCGAATATGCCTATATAAATATCTTCATTCTATTGTATTTATTTGTATTGCATATTTTACTTTAATTTCCTGCTTGTGTATTCCTTTCTTATCTTTTTTAACTGCACGATTTTACTTAATTGTTTATGTTTGGATAGGTATTTTATTTCTATAATCTATTGGACGTTTCCAGATATCTTCATTTTATTTTATACACTTCTTTATTTCATTTTCTTACTTTCTAACTTCTTATGTTTGTATAAACATTTGGATTCTATTTTTGGATTTATTGCATTTCAAAGGAAGCACTTAACTCGATTTCCCCAGGGACAGAGAAAGGACCCTGGTTTTGATTACGTTTTGTGGTTATAGCTATTGACAGAGAATGAGAACAAATATGATTTACATGTTTGTCCATTAATCCTTTTTATGCAATGTCTAATAAAATAATTTTTGGTGAAGACACATCATTCGTACCCCTGACTTCTCGCTTGTATCGGATCATTTTGCCAGTGTTATATCATGCAGGGAACACAGAAACAAACGGAAAGGCCTTTTTTTATTTCCTCTAATATAACTCACCTCTTATATGCAGCAATAAATATCAGAAGCACGCTCGATCTGACACCGTCGTAACCTCAGTGGAGTCGTGCAGATTACTAAATGCAGGTGACTTAATGTTAACTAACGGAGACGCCGTAACTGCGTGAGGCCTCATCTAAATTGCCAATATCCGTACCTGTGTAGAGAACATGTGGGTAGTCATGCAGGATATTAGTCATGCAGAGTGAAACTGGGATCTGACCCGAAGAAACGACCCGCTGGCGTCACCGATCGCTGCAAATGGGGTCCTGTGGGCATAACAGAGTATAAAGGCTTATATAAGCACTTTACCTCCAGAGTTAAAGGGGGACAGAGAGCAGAACAGACGGGGAGAAAAGATGGGATTCATTAGTGTTTCCTCCACCTGCATAACGTACAACTGGAGCAAATGTCACGTTTAATGGTTGAGGTGTGTGTGCTAAAGGTGGCTAATGTTAGGCTATAAAGGAACTACAGCACGGTCACATGACTTCACGTCACCACCGCTAAGCTAAAGGTGGCTAATGTTGGGCTATAAAGGAACTACAGCACGGTCACATGACTTCACGTCACCACCGCTAAGCTAAAGGTGGCTAATGTTGGCTATAAAGGAACTACAGCACGGTCACATGACTTCACGTCACCACCGCTAAGCTAAAGGTGGCTAATGTTGGGCTATAAAGGAACTACAGCACGGTCACATGACTTCACGTCACCACCGCTAAGCTAAAGGTGGCTAATGTTGGGCTATAAAGGAAACTACAGCACGGTCACATGACTTCACGTCACCACCGCTAAGCTAAAGGTGGCTAATGTTGGGCTATAAAGGAACTACAGCACGGTCACATGACTTCACGTCACCACGGCTAAGCTAAAGGTGGCTAATGTTAGGCTATAAAGGAACTACAGCACGGTCACATGACTTCACGTCACCACCGCTAAGCTAAAGGTGGCTAATGTTGGGCTATAAAGGAACTACAGCACGGTCACATGACTTCACGTCACCACCGCTAAGCTAAAGGTGGCTAATGTTGGGCTATAAAGGAACTACAGCACGGTCACATGACTTCACGTCACCACGGCTAAGCTAAAGGTGGCTAATGTTAGGCTATAAAGGAACTACAGCACGGTCACATGACTTCACGTCACCACCGCTAAGCTAAAGGTGGCTAATGTTGGGCTATAAAGGAACTACAGCACGGTCACATGACTTCACATCACCACCGCTAAGCTAAAGGCGGCTAATGTTGGGCTATAAAGGAACTACAGCACGGTCACATGACTTCACATCACCACCGCTAAGCTAAAGGCGGCTAATGTTGGGCTATAAAGGAACTACAGCACGGTCACATGACTTGACGTCACCACCGCTAAGCTAAAGGCGGCTAATGTTGGGCTATAAAGGAACTACAGCACGGTCACATGACTTCACGTCACCGCCGCTAAGCTAAAGGCAGCTAATGTTGGGCTATAAAGGAACTACAGCACGGTCACATGACTTCACGTCACCGCCGCTAAGCTAAAGGCAGCTAATGTTGGGCTATAAAGGAACTACAGCACGGTCACATGACTTCACGTCTCCATCGCTAAGCTAAAGGAGGCTAATGTTGGGATATTAAAGAACTACAGCACGGTCACATGACTTCACGTCACCACCGCTAAGCTAAAGGAGGCTAACGTTGGGCTATAAAGGAACTACAGCACGGTCACATGACTTCACGTCACCACCGCTAAGCTAAAGGTGGCTAATGTTGGGCTATAAAGGAACTACAGCACGGTCACATGACTTCACGTCACCACCGCTAAGCAAAAGGTGGCTAATGTTGGGCTATAAAGGAACTACAGCACGGTCACATGACTTCACGTCACCACCGCTAAGCTAAAGGAGGCTAATGTCGGGCTATAAAAGAACTACAGCACGGTCACATGACTTCACGTCACCACCGCTAAGCTAAAGGTGGCTAATGTTGGGCTATAAAGGAACTACAGCACGGTCACATGACTTGACGTCACCACCGCTAAGCTAAAGGCGGCTAATGTTGGGCTATAAAGGAACTACAGCACGGTCACATGACTTCACGTCACCGCCGCTAAGCTAAAGGCGGCTAATGTTGGGCTATAAAGGAACTACAGCACGGTCACATGACTTCACGTCTCCACCGCTAAGCTAAAGGAGGCTAATGTTGGGATATAAAGGAACTACAGCACGGTCACATGACTTCACGTCTCCACCGCTAAGCTAAAGGAGGCTAATATTGGGCTATAAAGGAACTACAGCACGGTCACATGACTTCACGTCTCCATCGCTAAGCTAAAGGAGGCTAATGTTGGGCTATTAAAGAACTACAGCACGGTCACATGACTTCACGTCACCACCGCTAAGCTAAAGGCGGCTAATGTTGCGCTATAAAGGAACTACAGCACGGTCACATGACTTCACATCACCACCGCTAAGCTAAAGGAGGCTAATGTTGGGCTATTAAAGAACTACAGCACGGTCACATGACTTCACGTCACCACCGCTAAGCTAAAGGCGGCTAATATTGGGCTATAAAGGAACTACAGCACGGTCACATGACTTCACATCACCACCGCTAAGCTAAAGGAGGCTAATGTTGGGCTATTAAAGAACTACAGCACGGTCACATGACTTCACGTCACCACCGCTAAGCTAAAGGCGGCTAATGTTGCGCTATAAAGGAACTACAGCACGGTCACATGACTTCACGTCACCACCGCTAAGCTAAAGGCGGCTAATGTTGCGCTATAAAGGAACTACAGCACGGTCACATGACTTCACATCACCACCGCTAAGCTAAAGGAGGCTAATGTTGGGCTATTAAAGAACTACAGCACGGTCACATGACTTCACGTCACCACCGCTAAGCTAAAGGCGGCTAAGTTGCGCTATAAAGGAACTACAGCACGGTCACATGACTTCACGTCACCACCGCTAAGCTAAAGGCGGCTAATGTTGCGCTATAAAGGAACTACAGCACGGTCACATGACTTCACGTCACCACCGCTAAGCTAAAGGCGGCTAATGTTGCGCTATAAAGGAACTACAGCACGGTCACATGACTTCACGTCACCACCGCTAAGCTAAAGGTGGCTAATGTTGGGCGTGATGAAGTTTAGTCGTCTCATTTAGACACTTGTTAGCAACCTCCATTTTTAAATTCACCAATTTACTGACTTATTTCATCTCGTAATGAAAAACGTCAACATCTTTTCAGATTGTGTTATCCACAGTACTTATTTCAGGATATCAACCAAAAAGACATTCAAGAAACCTTTGACTTCCAGACGAGGAACAGAAAGTGCTAAAATGCTGACCGGGGTTTTAGGACTCATTCCTGCACCACTCTCTAGGGTTGGACATTGTTAAGTGGTCAAAATGTTGCAATTAATTAACTAACAGAAACTGATAAGTAGGGTAATTTTCTCATAGACTTCTATGCAATCCCTTACTCCAGAATCAGAATACCTTTATAAATCCCACAGAGAGGAAATGTACATCGTGTAAGTAAAGAAGCAAAATATCAATATTCTGTCTGGTCCTGTATTAAAACGGTAAAAAAAGCATCAACGTGGGACTGCTGTACTTTCGTTTCCATCGTGGGATTAAAGAGTGACAGACGATCCATTCTGAATGTCCTTCATCCTCCATAAACCTGCAGAACATGTCGGACAGACGCTCGCAATAAACATGGAGACACGGTGACACAGAGGACACCGAGGACGCCCTGACGGAGCATCCATCATCAGGATGGATTCAAAACATCTTAAATGTGGATTACATGTCGAGGTTTCGCCTCGAACGCACTCAGCTGTTTTCCATAAAGGGAATGCAGCGTTGTGACTTCACGAAGACAAGCCCTCGTTGTTAGATACCGACTATAGAATATAATTGTTTATTGTCATTATACAGGTACAATGAATGAGTGGTGTGCGCAATATATGTAACTATGTGTATATATGCCGTTAATAACTGTGCAATAAATACCTAGCTGCTAAATCCTCAGAGGGTTACATTTACATTTTACCAAGCAACATCACTTTTTTGTGTATTGTATTTAAGGTAAATATTATTGAACATAGTGAGAGCTGCGACCCTTTGTCTTTCAGTGAGACAACCGGACAGAGCAAGCTTCTACAGTTGCACTAAGTTTTGATAACAGTTAAATATTATTTTAAACACATTCAAATAAAAAAATCTGTTAGGAAAGGACACGCCTGAGAGACAGGACTGCTTCACCATGTTCTCTTTCTCTGAGGGTCCAGAAGAACATCCAAGAGGGAAAGGAGAAGCTGATGTGATGAGATTTAAGAGCAGTACAGGACATTCACTAAGAGACACTTAGGCCCTTTCTCATTTCACTAATTGCCCTCCTCGAGACTTAGTCCCGCCCACAGGAGATGCGAGCGGAGGAGCCGAGGAGAGGAGGGGAACCGAGGAGAGAGGAGGGGAAGCAGCAGGCGGTGAGAGAAAGGAGAACTCCTCTCCTCTGAGCGGTCATTTTAAAGAGACGTCCATTAATGATGACAGGAGGCACAGCAGCCCTCTGTCTGATGGACAGATGTGTTCAAGATGACTTCTATATTTACTTTGATTCATTCACAGGGCGGTGTCATGAGACAATAACAGGCTACAGATGCGGACACACACACACACACACATATACAATTTCAGAATCAAACCGAGCACTCTCATAATAACGTAACACAATCAGAGACTGGATATACCCAAATAAATGGTGCCAATCTTCAGTCAGATGTGAATGTGTAACTTAACATTTTCAGTAAGAATAACGGACAAAAGGAGTGCAAATGCAAATACAATTTATTGAAATGTGAACTAAAAGTTATCAAGCATGAACCATCACAATTTTTTTTAAATAAAAATGAAATAATATACATAAGTTACACTAAATGTTAATCTGATTAAGTAAACACATTTTGTCAAATAAAGTGACAGGCTAGGCCTGTGCAGGTGGTAACAGCTATGCCCAGCATGGGCTAAGTTCTGTCGGTGCAGCTGGTGCAGGTCCTCCTCCCTCAGGCCGGGGGCCTGTACTACGAAGCTGGTTCAACCTAACCTGGATATGTTTGAGTTAGCCGGTTGGCCTAATCCAAAACATACGCGCTCTCGCTAAACGGTACTACGACGCTGGTATCAAGTGAATCGCTCAAGCCAGCCGTGTCCTATCTAGTTAGGTGCGCGTTCACATGAAAGGGGTGGTATTTGGAGCATTCGACCAATCACAAACATGGAGAACTGACAGCGCAGCGTCATACTTCCTGAATGAAAAGTCAACTATAAATTAGACATATGAAGAAGTTAAACTTTAAACATCCATGACTTAAACACTTGATCAGGATCAAAGCCTCAGAGCTGCAGCTGCAAGGTGAACACAGCTGGAACAGAACACGTGTTTGAATGCGTACATTAACAGGTTTATGATATCACTGCCCGTCTAAAACACGATCTGACTTTAATTACATCTCGAGTGTTTCCTCAACTTAATGTGTTGCTTAAAATAATGCTTCTGCATCCAGTCTGTGACGCTGTGAGTGTTGCACGGCCAGATACGGCTCAGCTGACTCAGGAGATATATGATACATTATGAAGTGATATGCCGCGGACTGTACTTAATGTACTCTGATCCGGTTACTTATGTTGTGGCAGATATTTAAGTGCTTTCTTAACGCTAATGTTATAATAGTCAGATTGCTCTGAAGATGGAGGTGATATTCTATTAATGTTCCCGTTCACACAGTCGGTGATTTTTGCCGGCCGTCTTTCCTGCACGGCAGCTTTTCTGTATTTCCTTTCTCCTGTAATATGACTTGATCGCTTTAAACTCCGCACACTGAGCTCTGATTGGTCAGCAGGCGGTGCTTTCACTGAGTTGAGCTCTTAGCCTGCAACCTAACCTGGTCCGCAGGTTAGCCGCTAAGCATAAGTTACCATGGAGATCTAGCCTGCTAAAAAGAGAACCAGCTTCGTAGGACCGGAAACCCAGAGTTTTCCCTGAATTTAGCCGGCTAAGCAAAATCCTGCTTCGTAGTATACCCCCCAGGTCCTCCTCGCAGGGAAAGACCCTCAGCCCTCTCTGGCCAAACCAACAGACAGGACGTTGACCAAAGTCTCTAATCATCCATCCTGTGAATATGAGAGGGGAACAAATAGTGTAATAGATGCTTTGGACAATAAGAAATATAAAGTTAACTGTTGAGTTGCTCAGTTTTTTAGATTGACAGGGTTTAATAATACAAACAAAAGGAGAGGCACCGTAAAATAAAGATTGGTCTTTCAATAAATTGTGTTGATTTTGTCTTTTGAATTGTTTGTCTAAAGTCAAGTACAGAACAGGGTTTCCGTTAGCCGGTAAATTACCGGTTTTTAGCTGGTAAAAATTTATAAAAAACCGGTAATTCAAAACCTGACGGTAAAATGTCTGGTAATAATTAGGGAGGCTCCGATCGATCGGCCGCCGGTCATTATCGGCCGATATTCACTCTTAATAGTTTGATCGGTGCTCTCTATAAAGGCCGATCAGGTAGAGCTGGATCTGATCGATATGGACATAAACGCGAGTGAAGTGTAACCGGAGCGAGAGAGAGATCAGATCAGCTGCTGAGTCCTGACGGAGACACGCAGCTCTGCATGATCACCTGAAGCCCCGCCCCTCTGTTTAGCGAGCTGCAGGAGCTGCATGAGAAACTGACGGGCTGTCAGGAGAGAGGGAGGGAGAGAGAGAGAGGGAGAGAGAGAGGGAGAGAGAGAGGGAAAGAGAGGGTCCGTTTCTCCCGTGGTATTATTCAAAGTTGATGTAAACTTCTGAATAATGTACGTTATCTACTACAAGTAGTTTGTTTGAATGTAATAATTATGTTGTTTGTGGAATCATTTATTGAAAATGAATCTGAACTTTTCGATCTGTTACGATTATAAACTGAAGCAATATAAAAACGAGCCCGTGAACTGAGTTTTAAACTGAAGAATATCTGCTCATAGTCCGGTGATTACCTGCTAACGGAAAACTCTGCTACACAACTATTATATTATTGAAATATGACACACGGTAAGTTTCAAATTAGTCCGGTAAAATAAATTCTGCCCGGACATTTGACCGGCGAAAAAATCCTAGCGGAAACCTGGTACAGAACTGTTACTTAGTTTGAATGAATAGTCTGTTATAATGTGTGGAGGAGGCATCACAGGTAAGAGCACCATTTGTTGTGTTGCATCCACAACAAATCAGATGTGTGTGGATTTATTTATCTACTGTTTCTTGAATCATTACTGTCAGTCCAAACAAAGAGATTTTGTTTTAGTAACATTTGTTTTAAACATTCTCTTTTCCACTACACTATCTTGAATACTTTAGTTTTACATCACTACATTTTCTAGCAAGCTTTAACATTGTAAAGGTGTCACTTCGGACTCTGGGTAATTATGACAGCATGTCCTACTATTTTGAGTTTGAACAAACCAGACCTTCATCTATTAATGTAGAACATAGTCAGCACATTAAACCATTATGAAAGTAATCATTAGTTCAAAATGAGCTCCAACTACAACAGTTAAGTCAACTCGTGCATCGGTAATAACAATAAAACAAATTATATAATAGTATAACTTGTCGACTTTAAATACTTTAACAACACTTTCCTAATTATACTAGCATACTTTTACTAAAGTAACATTAACATGTTTAAATGCAGGGCTTTTGCAAGAGAGTATTTCGTGTAGCATGGTCTACTTGACTTATCTAACCGAAGTGATCGTTACGTTACCCCCCCCCCCCCCCCCCCCCCCACACACAACACACACACACACGGACACACGGACACAGTAACGTTGTGATTCACTTCAATTCATGATAACTACGGAGCTTGCAAACAGCAAGGCACAAGGCTACTTCACTCATTTAGCTAGCTAATGTAAGATACAAATGCTGTCGAGCCCTCACTGCTTGTAAAATAAAGAGCACAAACTGACTACTTACCCGAGCGGCGAGCCCTGCTGTTCTCCGTCATTTTTCTCCCGGGTTGTTGTGATCACATGACTGACAAAGCCGTGCTCTCGGCCCGTCCACACAGCGGCGTGCGTTGAAGCTTCCCCATTCACTTTGAATGGGGTGACGTCACTTTTAGCCGAAATGCATCGTGGGAAGCGACGCGGAGCGTAGCTGGCGTGGCTCGCTGCAAAAGTTGAGCATGTTCAACTTTTGACGCCTCGGCAGAAGCGTCAGCCAATCGAATCATATGCCAGTACAAGCTCTAGCCAATCAAACCGCTGCTAGTGTGTCAGGGGCGGGAGATTCATGTGATTGGTTGTTGGTCGAGTTTCAGACACGCCCGCCGGCAAGCGTCAGCGCCCGCCGGCAAGCGTCAGCGCACGCCGCTGTGTGGACAGGCCGTTATATGCCAGAAGTCGGTTTGATTGCATTAGGGCTCGATTGGTTTTCCTGTCTGAGAAGCCCGGATGATGCTGCATCGCAATTTTGGACATCGAATTTTATACACCGAATTTTTTGACGTCGAATTTTTTTCACTTGAATTTTTGGGATCTGAGTTTGAACATTCTAATTTTTTTCACTTGATTTTTACATTTTTATTTCACATAGGTAAATTCGGAGCAAAAACATTCAGATACATGATTTTACAAGTAATTATTTTCAATGCTATACATTCGGTGTCTGATACAATTCAAATACTTCTGTCTCTTGTTTGCTTCCATAGTCACCCATAGGATCTGCAGAGTTGCCGTGAAGCCCTTAGTGGGCGGAGTCGGCCACTAAGGGCTCGACTGTGACGTCAGAGTCTAATCCCGCCTGCTCCAAATAAGGGCAAAGAGGCGGAGCCGAGGCGGGACCTTCTGCCTCCGAACTGGAAGTAAACAGAGCTAGCTCAAGCTAAGAAGCTAAGCTAACATGAAATACATGCATACCAAGTTACTGCTAACAGTGTCGTCCCCCTATATAAACGTTACATTCATAATCAATGAGACAATCTGCAAGAGAATTAGCTATATTTTGTTATTCTTAATGCTTTTTCATTCACACGTTGAGAAAAGACAGACTCCACCGCCCGGACCTAACCGCAGTGGGCTAGCTCCGGGACGCCGGCTGGAGCTAGCCCCCCTGCGGCTCCGTTAGCTCCGCCTGCCACCACTGGGATAATTGGGTCCCCTATTAACATTTGCTCCCGTTTAGCATTATGGGCGTCATAGCCATAGACTATAAACGTCTTACCCAAGGCTGAATCATAAACTAAAATGTATATGTATGTATAAAGGGTTACGTCCTTAGCTGGCTAATAAGTAACAAGCTAAGCTACCAAGCACACAAACCCTGCGAACGGGTTAACATGTATAATATTATCATTTTAGACTTCTTAGAAGTTCTGTAGTACATTCAAGCGCACAGCACGACATTTTAATTGTCTGGTATTTGTAACAATATTCCCTAAAAGGCACAATCACCACGAACACGGCTAAAGCTAAAGGGTCAAGTACAGTACTATGACTAACTAACGTTGTAGCCTCTAGGGTTGTAGCCTAGCAGAGTGGACAAGTTGCTGTTAGCTGACAGTGAGGCATGTACGTGTCCATCAACGTGACCACGCCCTAATTAATGCAAACACTTAAGACCTAATATAAATAAAAGGGTCGTGTTAGAAAACAATTCACTCACAGATTCATAATCATGACGGTGGAATCTAAATATATCGATAATAATATTTATTGCATCCATGGGTAGAAACATGTTTTTACTGCTGTAAAGTCGGGCATTTTAACATGAGGGTCTATGGCTCCTTTCTGCAGCCAGTCCCTAGCGGCCCATGTATGAACTGCAGTGTGTGGCACTTCCGTATTGGCGTCCCCGGCTGTTCCCCAGAGTTTAAACTACCCAGTATGAACTATTTTATAGCCCTTATTAGAATCATTCGGTCCTTAAAGTTGTAAAATGCGCTAAAAGCTGAATCTAGATTTATTTTTCTGTCTCCATTCATTCTACTGAGCCAATAGTGGGATCTCGGGAGGCGGGCTTAGGGGGCGCATGCTCTGTGAGCGCACATACGGGTTCTTCTGCTCTGACAGCTAGGCATGCTGGGTAATCTGTGACGTTTCACTCTCTCAAAAGTTGGGCCATTTTGTCCTCATGAGCCAATGAGCAGCTCTCACAGGAAAGAACGAGCCCCCGCCTCCCACGCTGTACCCAGTTCTTATTATACATCCATGAGATTAGGTCTGTTGTTTTAAACCAGTTCAACCACACACACTCAGAAGGAGGCTTGTATGGTGCAATGGAAATAAATGGATTATGGTTCTGGATTATTAAGTGCGTTGAAATCATTCACCCATGTGTCGGAAGTGGCTTGAGAAACTCTTAAGCCGCTATGGATGCTGTATAACTGAATCGTCCAAAAGTCACAACAATATGTTTATTTTGTACTTTTTTAAAAACACACAATACGGTAAACGTCACCATTTCAAATACGTCAAAATGCTACATTTCATATCAAGTTTACAGAAAACACACCGGTCCAAAGCTGCGTTAACATAACACTCATCTGTTTGGATCTTGCAATTTATTTATCTATGTATCATATTCTATTTACTTGAATATAGACTCTTCTTGCACTATTTCTCTTTTACTGTATTTACTTGCACGTCTCAAAACATTCCCTCGTACTCTTTTATTTCTATTCTGTTATTTATTGTATTGGTTTAATTTGTTTATGTCCGATATATACTCATGGTGCTCTGTTGGAGGAGCCTGTGACTTAAGTGTTGCCATTAAACCTTGAATCCAGTTGGTTTATCTGGTGGAATGCCACTTTTCTCTGTTTCCTTTTATCAGGTGTTGTGTGTGTACGTGCGACACTGAATGTCTTCCCCTGTCCTGTAATCACTCAATCACTCAATTCAAATAAAGCAACATGTAAAGCAGGAGCTGCAACAGAGAGAGAAGCTGCATCAGCTGAACTTTTGTCGTCGCCTCAGGTTTGAAAACACGTATTATGTGTGGGATGCGGAACAGGAAGTAGATTGTAATGTGAGAGGATCAGCACATGTTCCTTTGAAAGAAACTTCAGTCTGTGACTTACAACACCAGCTTCCGCCTCCATCCGGAGCAAAGTGACAGAACACTCCGCGCATCTATTGGCTAGCGCTCCAACACATTGTACGTGATAGGCTAAGGGGCGGGACCAGAGGTCGCGTTAACCGAATATTTCCGTCTGTGACAGATTTTCTTAACAATGACGGAAAAATCTGAAAACAGTGCAACAGTTTCCCGCAGCGAGGCTCCGGTGTTATGCCGTGTTATGCCGTGTTATGCACGCCCCGCCAAAAAGGAAATTATACCGTTTCCAAACCTAACTTCGCCGAACAGATCATTGAAACTAACAGTTTCACCCCCCCCCCCCCCCGTCAGAGTTGTGTAAAGGCCGACGGGTAGTTTTCGACGGACATTTTACGATCCTGTCCGTTAAAATGACGGGCCAGCGAAAAAGTCTAGCGCAACCTCTGGGCGGGACATCTCTAAGCTGGGCGACCATCACAACAGAGCCGGCCAGCTAAGCAATCAGAGCAGACTGGACTCTGGTTTCAGACGGAGGGTGAAAAGAGGTTCTGCAGCACAGGCAGAATGAGATGGAGACATGTCAGAGTAGAGGGAAACACAAACAGATATTCTCTCTCAGTGTATCATCGTCTGATTTCCCCACAGACATCAATAAAGATTACTTTCAGTAACAACCTGCGACAAAATGCTGCTGACACTTCCAGAAAACTCATCTGATTGCCGTGGAAACGGTATCAGTCTGTCAATACTTCATCATCCAGCCGGTGTATTTATCCAGCACATGTTCCATACAAATACACATAACCTTCTTCATCACAACTGTTTGAATACGAGTCTGCTTCCCTCTGATGTGTGTTGATATAAATTAGGGCTGCTCGCTACATCAAGAGACTCTGCAAGATATGTGCAGACCAGACCTTGTGTGTGTGTGTGTGTGTGTGTGTGTGTGTGTGTGTGTGTGTGTGTGTGTGTGTGTGTGTGTGTGTGTGTGTGTGGTGTGTGTGAGCTCTGCCATTGCTCTGGTTTTGAGCAGATGGGAAGCCTGCAGTGGGTTTTCCTGCTCACACCAGGGGTGACGGAGTGTTGTTCAACCGCTGTTTGGAAATCCACACACACACACACACACACACACACACACACACACACACACACACACACACACAACACACACACACACACACACACACGGTAAATGAAGTTCGCAGCTCGACAGGATTCATCTCCTTCCTTTGAGTGATCTTGAGAATTCAATTTGCAGCTCTTGACACCCTAGTTTTTCTGAGCTGGTTTAAAAAAAGTTGGCAACATTTCTCAGGCCTGCAAAGGAGAGGGGAAAGAAGCCAGAGACAGAAAAAGAAAAACGTTTTCTTATGAGATGTTAGCTCGGAGAAAATATTACATTTTCTGCATGAAATGCCAGCGGTATGAACTACCAACACACCATCACGTAACCCAGCGTTACACTGTGAGAACCACCGCGCCATGAAGAGGGGAATCTTTATCCAGACGGCTTAATGTTATTATATTGAACAATTTTACTTGAATTTGTTTTTGTGTGAATATTTTTATTCTATTTATTATTTTATTGGTAATTTCAACTAAGGGCGAATATGCCTATATAAATATCTTCATTCTATTGTATTTATTTGTATTGCATATTTTACTTTAATTTCCTGCTTGTGTATTCCTTTCTTATCTTTTTTAACTGCACGATTTACTTAATTGTTTATGTTTGGATAGGTATTTTTATTTCTATAATCTATTGGACGTTTCCAGATATCTTCATTTATTTATACACTTCTTTATTTCATTTTCTTACTTTCTAACTTCTTATGTTTGTATAAACATTTGGATTCTATTTTTGGATTTATTGCATTTTCAAGGAAGCACTTAACTCGATTTCCCCAGGGACAGAGAAAGGACCCTGGTTTTGATTACGTTTTGTGGTTATAGCTATTGACAGAGAATGAGAACAAATATGATTTACATGTTTGTCCATTAATCCTTTTTATGCAATGTCCTAATAAAATAATTTTTGGTGAAGACACATCATTCGTACCCCTGCTTCTCGCTTGTATCGGATCATTTTGCCAGTGTTATATCATGCAGGGAACACAGAAACAAACGGAAAGGCCTTTTTTTATTTCCTCTAATATAACTCACCTCTTATATGCCAGCAATAAATATCAGAGCACGCTCGATCTGACACCGTCGTAACCTCAGTGGAGTCGTGCAGATTACTAAATGCAGGTGACTTAATGTTAACTAACGGAGACGCCGTAACTGCGTGAGGCCTCATTCTAAATTGCCCAATATCCGTACCTGTGTAGAGAACATGGTGGGTAGTCATGCAGGGATATTAGTCATGCAGAGTGAAACTGGGATCTGACCCGAAGAAACGACCCGCTGGCGTCACCGATCGCTGCAAATGGGGGTCCTGTGGGCATAACAGAGTATAAAGGCTTATATAAGCACTTTACCTCCAGAGTTAAAGGGGGGACAGAGAGCAGAACAGACGGGGAGAAAAGATGGGATTCATTAGTGTTTCCTCCACCTGCATATACGTACAACTGGAGCAAATGTCACGTTTAATGGTTGAGGTGTGTGTGCTAAAGGTGGCTAATGTTAGGCTATAAAGGAACTACAGCACGGTCACATGACTTCACGTCACCACCGCTAAGCTAAAGGTGGCTAATGTTGGGCTATAAAGGAAACTACAGCACGGTCACATGACTTCACCGTCACCACCGCTAAGCTAGAAGGTGGCTAATGTTGGGCCTATAAAGGAACTACAGCACGGTCACATGACTTCACGTCACCACCGCTACGCTAAAGGTGGCTAATGTTGGGCTATAAAGGAACTACAGGCACGGTCACATGACTTCACGTCACCACCGCTAAGCTAAAGGTGGCTAATGTTGGGCTATAAAGGAACTAACAGCACGGTCACATGACTTCACGTCACCACCGCTAAGCTAAAGGTGGCTAATGTTGGGCTATAAAGGAACTACAGCACGGTCACATGACTTCACGTCACCACCGGCTAAGCTAAAGGTGGCTAATGTTAGGCTATAAAGGAACTACAGCACGGTCACATGACTTCACGTCACCACCGCTAAGCTAAAGGTGGCTAATGTTGGGCTATAAAGGAACTACAGCACGGTCACATGACTTCACGTCACCACCGCTAAGCTAAAGGTGGCTAATGTTGGGCTATAAAGGAACTACAGCACGGTCACATGACTTCACGTCACCACGGCTAAGCTAAAGGTGGCTAATGTTAGGCTATAAAGGAACTACAGCACGGTCACATGACTTCACGTCACCACCGCTAAGCTAAAGGTGGCTAATGTTGGGCTATAAAGGAACTACAGCACGGTCACATGACTTCACATCACCACCGCTAAGCTAAAGGCGGCTAATGTTGGGCTATAAAGGAACTACAGCACGGTCACATGACTTCACTCACCACCGCTAAGCTAAAGGAGGCTAATGTTGGGCTATAAAGGAACTACAGCACGGTCACATTGACTTGACGTCACCACCGCCTAAGCTAAAGGCGGCTAACTGTTGGGCTATAAAGGAACTACAGCACGGTCACATGACTTCACGTCACCGCCGCTAAGCTAAAGGCAGCTAATGTTGGGCTATAAAGGAACTACAGCACGGTCACATGACTTCACGTCACCGCCGCTAAGCTAAAGGCGGCTAATGTTGGGCTATAAAGGAACTACAGCACGGTCACATGACTTCACGTCTCCATCGCTAAGCTAAAGGAGGCTAATGTTGGGATATTAAAGAACTACAGCACGGTCACATGACTTCACGTCACCACCGCTAAGCTAAAGGAGGCTAACGTTGGGCTATAAAGGAACTACAGCACGGTCACATGACTTCACGTCACCACCGCTAAGCTAAGGTGGCTAATGTTGGGCTATAAAGGAACTACAGCACGGTCACATGACTTCACGTCACCACCGCTAAGCTAAAGGTGGCTAATGTTGGGCTATAAAGGAACTACAGCACGGTCACATGACTTCACGTCACACCGCTAAGCTAAAGGAGGCTAATGTCGGGGCTATAAAGAACTACAGCAACGGTCACATGACTTCACGTCACCACCGCTATAGCTAAAGGTGGCTAATGTTGGGCTATAAAGGAACTACAGCACGGTCACATGACTTGCACGTCACCACCGCTAAGCTAAAGGCGGCTAATGTTGGGCTATAAAGGAACTACAGCACGGTCACATGACTTCACGTCACCGCCGCTAAGCTAAAGGCGGCTAATGTTGGGCTATAATGAACTACAGCACGGTCACATGACTTCACGTCTCCACCGCTAAGCTAAAGGAGGCTAATGTTGGGATATAAAGGAACTACAGCACGGTCACATGACTTCACGTCTCCACCGCTAAGCTAAAGGAGGCTAATATTGGGCTATAAAGGAACTACAGCACGGTCACATGACTTCACGTCTCCATCGCTAAGCTAAAGGAGGCTAATGTTGGGCTATTAAAGAACTACAGCACGGTCACATGACTTCACGTCACCACCGCTAAGCTAAAGGCGGCTAATGTTGCGCTATAAAGGAACTACAGCACGGTCACATGACTTCACATCACCACCGCTAAGCTAAAGGAGGCTAATGTTGGGCTATTAAAGTACTACAGCACGGTCACCTGACTTCACGTCACCACCGCTAAGCTAAAGGCGGCTAATATTGGGCTATAAAGGAACTACAGCACGGTCACATGACTTCACATCACCACCGCTAAGCTAAAGGAGGCTAATGTTGGGCTATTAAAGAACTACAGCACGGTCACATGACTTCACGTCACCACCGCTAAGCTAAAGGCGGCTAATGTTGCGCTATAAAGGAACTACAGCACGGTCACATGACTTCACGTCACCACCGCTAAGCTAAAGGCGGCTAATGTTGCGCTATAAAGGAACTACAGCACGGTCACATGACTTCCACATCACCACCGCTAAGCTAAAGGAGGCTAATGTTGGGCTATTAAAGAACTACAGCACGGTCACATGACTCACGTCACCACCGCTAAGCTAAAGGCGGCTAATGTTGCGCTATAAAGGAACTACAGCACGGTCACATGACTTCACGTCACCACCGCTAAGCTAAAGGCGGCTAATGTTGCGCTATAAGGAACTACAGCCACGGTCACATGACTTCACGTCACCACCGCTAAGCTAAAGGCGGCTAATGTTGCGCTATAAAGGAACTACAGCACGGTCACATGACTTCACGTCACCACCGCTAAGCTAAAGGAGGCTAATGTTGGGCGTGATGAAGTTTAGTCGTCTCATTTAGACACTTGTTAGCAACCTCCATTTTTGTATTCACCAATTTACTGACTTATTTCATCTCGTAATGAAAAAACGTCAACATCTTTTCAGATTGTGGTTATCCACAGTACTTATTTCAGGATATCAACCAAAAAGACATTCAAGAAACCTTTGACTTCCAGACGAGGAACAGGAAAAGTGCTAAAATGCTGACCGGGGTTTAGGACTCATTCCTGCACCACACTCTCTAGGGTTGGACATTGTTAAGTGGTCAAAATGTTTGCAATTAATTAACTAACAGAAACTGATAAGTAGGGTAATTTTTCTCATAGACTTCTATGCAATCCCTTACTCCAGAATCAGAATACCTTTATAAATCCCACAGAGAGGAAATGTACATCGTGTAAGTAAAGAAGCAAAATATCAATATTCTGTCTGGTCCTGTATTAAAACGGTAAAAAAAGCATCAACGTGGGACTGCTGTACTTTCGTTTCCATCGTGGGATTAAAAGAGTGACAGACGATCCATTCTGAATGTCCTTCATCCTCCATAAACCTGCAGAACATGTCGGACAGACGCTCGCAATAAACATGGAGACACGGTGACACAGAGGACACCGAGGACGCCCTGACGGAGCATCCATCATCAGGATGGATTCAAAACATCTTAAATGTGGATTACATGTCGAGGTTTCGCCTCGAACGCACTCAGCTGTTTTCCATAAAGGGAATGCAGCGTTGTGACTTCACGAAGACAAGCCCTCGTTGTTAGATACCGACTATAGAATATAATTGTTTATTGTCATTATACAGGTACAATGAGATGAGTAGTGTGTGCGCAATATATGTAACTATGTGTAATATATGCCGTTAATAACTGTGCAATAAATACCTAGCTGCTAAATCCTCAGAGCTGTTAAAGGATGTGTATTTTGTAAATTCTGTAATTTGTTAATATAATTGCTTTATCTTTAATATGTTTTTTTTATGCATGCTTCATTAAAGGTCCCCTATCATACTGTTTCTCATCGATATATCACAGGTCTCAGATATATACAGAGCCTGTCTCTGATTGGCTGAAACACCAAACAGATCAGTGCAGCATTACCCATAATCCCCTCTGTTTCAGCCCTGTTTCCAAAGTGCTGATTCTCTGTCTGTTACTTTAGATGAAGATAAGGAGCCCCTCCCCACGCCCCTCTGAGAGACATCTGGTTACAAAGAACTCAATGGAGCTCTAGAGGAGATTCAGGTGATAAGGGGGGGGGGGGGGTTACCTTGTTGCTGATTGGCTAATGGTTACACAAGACAACACATCGTTATGACATCATAAAGTGGCCAAAATCTGATCAGCTCATTTTCAGACAGGTTTTTATAGAAATGGATCAAAAAGAGAGAAAATCTTTGTTCCTGAGACTTTCAGAGTCTCTTTCCACAGAGGGGACACATGTTGAGAAGAGACATGGAGAAGAGGGGACACATGTTGATGTAGAAGAGGGGGACACATGTTGATGTAGAAGAGACATGAGGAAGAGGGGACACATGTTGATGTAGAAGAGACATGGAGAAGAGGGGACACATGTTGATGTAGAAGAGACATGGAGAAGAGGGGACACATGTTGATGTAGAAGAGACATGAAGAAGAGGGGACACATGTTGATGTAGAAGAGGGGACACATGTTGATGTAGAAGAGACATGAGGAAGAGGGGACACATGTTGATGTAGAAGAGACATGGAGAAGAGGGACACATGTTGATGTAGAAGAGACATGGAGAAGAGGGGACACATGTTGATGTAGAAGAGACATGAAGAAGAGGGGACACATGTTGATGTAGAGGAGACATGAAGAAGAGGGGACACATGTTGATGTAGAAGAGGGGACACATGTTGATGTAGAAGAGACATGAGGAAGAGGGGACACATGTTGATGTAGAAGAGGGGACACATGTTGATGTAGAAGAGACATGGAGAAGAGAGGACACATGTTGATGTAGAAGAGACATGAAGAAGAGGGGACACATGTTGATGTAGAAGAGACATGAAGAAGAGGGGACACATGTTGATGTAGAAGTGACATGAAGAAGAGGGGACACATGTTGATGTAGAAGAGACATGGAGAAGAGGGGACACATGTTGATGTAGAAGAGACATGAAGAAGAGGGGACACATGCTGATTGTAGAAGAGACATGAAGAAGAGGGGACACATGTTGATGAAGAAGAGACATGAAGAAGAGGGGACACATGTTGATGTAGAAGAGACGTGAAGAAGAGGGGACACATGTCGATGTAGAAGAGACATGGAGAAGAGGGGACACGTGTTGATGTAGAAGAGACATGAAGAAAGAGGGGACACGTGTTGATGTAGAAGAGACACGGAGAAGAGGGGACACATGTTGATGAGAGAAGGACATGGAGAAGAGGGGACACATGTTGATGTAGAAGAGACAGGAGAAGAGGGGACACATGTTCGATGGAGAAGAGACATGGAGAAGAGGGGACACATGTCGATGTAGAAGAGACATGGAGAAGAGGGGACACATGTTGATGTAGAAGAGACATGGAGAAGAGGGGACACATGTCGATGTAGAAGAGACATGAAGAAGAGGGGACACATGTCGATGTAGAAGAGACATGAAGAAGAGGGGACACATGTCGATGTAGAAGAGACATGAAGAAGAGGGGACACATGTTGATGTAGAAGAGACGTGAAGAAGAGGGGACACATGTTGATGTAGAGGAGACGTGAAGAAGAGGGGACACATGTTGATGTAGAAGAGACATGAAGAAGAGGGGACACATGTTGATGTAGAAGAGACATGAAGAAGAGGGGACCATATCGATGTAGAAGAGACATGAAGAAGAGGGGACACATGTTGATGTAGAAGAGACATGAAGAAGAGGGGACACATGTTGATGTAGAGAGACATGAAGAAGAGGGGACACATGTTGATGTAGAAGAGACATGAAGAAGAGGGGACACATGTTGATGTAGAAGAGACATGAATAAGAGGGGACACATGTTGATTTAGAAGAGACATGAAGAAGAGGGGACCATGACGATGTAGAAGAGACATGAAGAAGAGGGGACACATGTTGATGTAGAAGAGACATGAAGAAGAGGGGACACATGTTGATGTAGAAGAGACATGAAGAAGAGGGGACACATGTTGATGTAGAAGAGACATGAAGAAGAGGGGACACATGTTGATGTAGAAGAGGGACACATGTTGATGTAGAAGAGACATGAAGAAGAGGGGACACATGTTGATGTAGAAGAGACATGAAGAAGAGGGGACACATGTTGATGTAGAAGAGACATGCAGAAGAGGGGACACATGCTGATGTAGAAGAGACATGGAGAAGAGGATTTTAAATAATAGGTGTCCTTTAAACTGTCGTTGGCTTTGTTCTGCTGTAACAATGTAAATGTCCCCTCTGTGGGACTAATAAAGTTATTCTCATTCTGATTTGCTGAACCAAGACACATTTGGGTTCAATAAGACAGGTACACGAAGTGTCCTTGTGTATATTGATGCTTTGTTTATTCCATTAAGACATTCCCACAATGCAAGTTGAGTATCTCTGCAATAAAGGCTAATGAAGGCTGATGCCCGTAAGGGAACCTTTACAGCAACATCACAATAAAAACAAAACGAACCTTCATTGTTTCCACAGAGACATTTATAACGGGAAGATAATGTCACGTTGTTTTCTTTATTGCCGTTTATCATCTTGTACTGATCCCATCTTTTTATTTTGAAATGTTGCAATATCTCTGGATGACAACACGTCTCAATCCCCAGAGTGCTTCAGAGTGTCTTCAGAGTGCTTCAGAGTGACTTCAGAGTGTCTTCAGAGTGCTTCAGAGTGTCTTCAGAGTTTCTTCAGAGTGTCTTTCTTCAGAGTGTCTTCAGAGTGTCTTCAGAGTGCTTCAGAGTGTCTTCAGAGTGCTTCAGAGTGCTTCAGAGTGTCTGAGTGTCTTCAGAGTGTCTTTAGAGTTTAGAGTGTCTTCAGAGTGTCTTCAGAGTGCTTCAGAGTGCTTCAGAGTGTCTTCAGAGTGCTTCAGAGTGTCTTCAGAGTGTCTTCAGAGTGCTTCAGAGTGCTTCAGAGTGTCTTCAGAGTGCTTCAGAGTGTCTTCAGAGTGCTTCAGAGTGCTTCAGAGTGTCTTCAGAGTGTCTTCAGAGTAATTCAAAGTGTCTTCAGAGTGCTTCAGAGTGCCTTCAGAGTGCTTCAGAGTGTCTTCAGAGTGCTTCAAAGTGGCTTCAGAGTGCTTCAGAGTGTCTTCAGAGTGTCTTCAGAGTGCTTCAGAGTGCTTCAGAGTGTCTTCAGAGTGTCTTCAGAGTAATTCAAAGTGTCTTCAGAGTGCTTCAGAGTGCCTTCAGAGTGCTTCAGAGTGTCTTCAGAGTGCTTCAAAGTGGCTTCAGAGTGCTTCAGAGTGTCTTCAGAGTGTCTTCAGAGTGCTTCAGAGTGCTACAGAGTGCTTCAGAGTGTCTTCAGAGTAATTCAAAGTGTCTTCAGAGTGCTTCAGAGTGCCTTCAGAGTGCTTCAGAGTGCTTCAGAGTGTCTTCAGAGTGCTTCAAAGTGGCTTCAGAGTGCTTCAGAGTGTCTTCAGAGTGCTTCAGAGTGTCTTCAGAGTGCTTCAGAGTGCTTCAGAGTGTCTCTTATGATTGAGTGAAGCACCAGATTGAAGATCATAAGACCGTCAAGATCAAAAGTGTTCGTTCCCTCGGGGATATCGATGTGCTCAGTTCATTTCATGGCCGTCCGCTGATTTGATTAGGAGATCATTTCGTAATTTGAAGATATCAGGGCCGCAGCCTCTGCCCTGATATCAGAGCCGCAGCCTCTGCCCTGATATCAGAGCCGCAGCCTCTGCCCTGATATCAGAGCCGCAGCCTCTGTGTGCTGGGTGCGTTTCCTGTGTAGAGTTCACACTTTGTTATCACCAAATGCCTTTGGACTCGCTCTTTCTGGAGGATGTAAATCGCACCCTTCCGTGTTCACCATCAGATGTAAATGGGATCAGATTTGAGGTGTTGAAAGCTCTGGACCTCCAAGGGATATTATTTTTCTATTACAAGGCTTCATTGAATACTCAATTCTGATTTGTCAATTCGGACATTCCAGAGGTATAAGATAAGATAAGATGTACTTTATTATTTCATTCTTCATTTTTTGTTGTTGCAGCAGCATAAAACAAAACAAGGCATTGCACAAAATAACAAATTAAAAGAGTAGAAATAAACAATTCTAAAATAGAAACATCTCAAAATAGAAAGGCATGTTGTTTTCCGCTAACAGACGTTGCTAAGGAGCAGAGTTCGGTATAACGCGTTATTGTAATAATATTACTTTTGTCGGTAACGGAGTAGTGTTACTTTTATAATTCAGTCACACTACAGTTACTAAAATTGCCGGACACGCGTTACTTCGTTACTTTTATCAACTCAGTAATCACATTACAGTTACCTACTAACATGCAGAATGACTAGATCCTCCCAGAGCCGTGGATCCTCCCTTTGACAGACAAGAGGGATTTCCGCCCACATGCAGTGCAGAAACATGGCTGAGTCAACAGCGATAACTCTCGAGGGGGTGGAGGTATGCCCATTATTTTGAGTTCGTCCGAAGAAAGGACAGGAATGTGACGGTGAGGTGCAAACTGTGTCCAGGCCAGAAGCTTTTATCCACTGCTGCAAACACAACGTCTAACCTCAACAAGCCGCAAAGACAACATGCTAACGTGAAGCTAATAGCTAAGAAAGACCTCCGAATCCAGAGTGAGGAGTAAAGTAACGAGGTGCGCCGCATTTGCGCTTCAGGTGAGGCTCCCTCCGCAAAATGAAGCACCCTCCGCAGTCTGCGTGATCTGCCTGTAGGGAGGGGGAGGGGGAGGGGGGGGGGGGGGGCGGCCCTGCGAGTAAAGTAATGAGTAAAGTAATATATTACTTTTTAAAAAAGTAATAAGTCATATGTAATATATACTTTTTTTTAGTAACGACCCCATCTCTGCCAAGGAGAGAGGAGAGAGGAGGGAGGGGAGAGGAGAGAGTGAGAGAGAGGAGAGAGAGAGAGGAGAGAGGGGAGAGAGTGAGAGAGAGGAGAGTGATATAAATCTGAAGGAAGAGGTGCGATCTATTTATCGTCAGCCGTGGACCACAAACATCAGAAAACACCGGGAATACTTTCTGTAGAAAAGAAAAGCCTCAGGATGGAGTGAAGAGCGGCGAGCTGTGATGACGCCATTAGGTTTTTACACTGATTGTGCTTCTGTAACCCAAAACGGGTCGAGAAATGAGGTTCAAGATCAGCAAGAAAAAAGTGCAGCAGAACTGAAAATATAACGTCCCATCGAGGCTGTGACAAACTGAGGGGGTGTTTCTGAGGCAGTAACGATGCAACTTCCCCCATTAGCTCCGTTTCAAAATGGCAAGAGCTAATCGTATTTATTTGATTTGGGAATACTTTAAAACTGCGGAGTCGAACTTTAAACACAGCTGCAGTTCAGGTACAAAGGGACTATCTTCCTTCAAGGAGGCAGCGCAACAAAAGCCCAATTATCATTATGCTTGTATCATTATACAACAGTTCAGATCATGGGGACATTGCGTTACCCGCGGTCAGTCCTCCCGCCCGACTCGCCGGCTTTGCCCGCCTCGCCCACGGAGGCGGAGCAGCCGCAGCCGTCTTGGTTGCCCCAAACGCCGCCACCCCTCGGCGGCCCGCAAGTGCCAGAGGACCTCGGCAAAACAGAGCCTGCCCAGGTATATTTAAAAAAGTACCCAACTCGCCTGTACAGTGGGGTGAGGCGCTCGTTTTGCAGCTCATGGTTTCAAAACAGAGATTGGCTGAATATTCATGTAAAAGAGATGCCATCTTCTGCATGTAGACATTTCGGTTCAAGTAAGTCAGATGCCTTCATCACAACTGGCGCCATGCTCTTTAAGGTGACCAGATTTTCAAAATTAAAACCGGGGACATTTTGAGTTTTGCGGTCAATATATCATTATCATTAACATATCCAATTTTCTTCACTGTTAAAGAATAAAGGGGGACAATTCTGCTTTAATGTAATTCTAACATATGAACTGTTGGATACAAACAGAAGGACGATAGTTCATATATGAGACTTCAAAGGTCTTTCATTTTGAAACTCTACATCAGATTGTCCAGATTCTCTCTGAGTGACTAGATGGGGTCTCCCATCACCCTGAAGTGAAGTGGTGTAGATTAAACGGTTCTAATGGGGAAGGTTGTTTTTCACTCTGCAGGAACTGTTCATCATGCATCCCTCATCTATAGACTTTCTTCAGACGATGCATTGACTTCAGAGGTAATACAGTAATCCTTATGAAAATGTTTAATGCTGGAAATAATTGTGTTATTGAACCACGGTACCCTCAGGCTCTCAGACTAAAACCTGTTTACCCTGCAGGCAACTCGGCGAGAACCAGAATCAATTAGAGGAGAATATATATCAGTTTCGCTGCAGCAGTGCGATAGTATTTGTATAGCATTTTCTGCATCTGGCGAGAGCATGTTTGTGTGTGTGTGTGTGTGTGTGTGTGTGTGTGTGTGTGTGTGTGTGTGTGTGTGTGTGGTGTGTGGTGTGTGTGTGTGTGTGTAAGGCAGTATATGGATGCCTGTGTGCTGGCTGGTGTTATTTGTAATCTTGGTGAACTGCTCCCGGCTGAATTACTCTGTGTTGTAAGTAGGAAACAGTCCTGGTGTTTTATGATACATTTTCTTGCTGCCAACCACCCCTATGACACACACACACACACACACACACACACACACACACACACACACACACACACACACACACACACACACACACACACACACACACACACACACACACACACACACCACACACACACACACACACACACACACACACACACGCGCGCTCACACACACACACACACACACACACACACACACACACACACACACACACACACACACACACACACACACACAGGTTAACTCTCTACCGTGTTGTCCACAACACTGCAGCCTGTGACCTCATGAAACCACACACACTCTGCTATAAGAAGCTGAAAGGCACTGTCACACAGAGAAAAGAGAGAAATATTCGTATTATTCAAGGCATTTAGAGAAGATACAAAGTTAATATTAATGCTGTAAGGATGCCTGGTTGCATTTAGACTTGTTTGTTTAATCTGAAATCAGTTGTAAGGTTTAACGAGGTTATGTGCTGCAGCAGTTGGTTTGGGCGAAGGTAGCCAAAAGTTTAAAAATGTAAAACTAATCCAAAATGTTGGACTTACACTAGCCTAGCCTAGCATAGCCTAGCCTAGCCTAGCCTAGAATAGCCTAGCCTAGCATAGCCTAGCCTAGCATTCAGGTTAGCATCCAGCTCCACTGACAGATATACCACTCCCTGTCTGAAGGTTCATTTTGAAACTTGTGTTTGATCGGCCTTAAAGTAGGCGGTAACCTACACTAAAAGGTGGATGCTAAGCCAGCACAAGTAGCTTTAGTTAAATACATAAGACTTATTATGTTATATTAAAGGTGGGGTGTTTAATTCACTTCAGAAACACTTTTTGTTATATTCCATGGAATGCTCTTAACATCCTGATAGCAATGAATACATTAAGTGCTTTGACCATGGCGTTTCTATATGTGCAAAAGTGGTGGGGCACAAACAACGTAGATGTCTATAAGCTTCTGCAGAGAGGTTCATGGCTGCTGAGGCTCTGACTCTTCAGGTTTACACATATTATATTTTGACCTAAATCAAAATATAATATTATTTTCAAAAGCTTTTTTTGTCTGATGCTTCAATTAATTTTAAACAGACAGTTCAACAGAAGGATACCCAAAAATGTAATTTTATCATTTAAATATTGAATTGTTCTCTCTTAGTAAGATCCCATTTTTTTTACCGTCTTACCTTGACTTGAAGATGAAGTCCATTTGCCTATCCCTCTGGACAAAAATCTCTATCACTTTTTTGTAAAAGTCCTCCTTATCTTCTTGTAGTTTCAAAAGTCTATCATAAATCTAAATGATGGCTTTATGATTCGAAAATGATAAAAGTAGGGTAGACATGTGGATATTATCCGGCTGAACAAAACGTACATTTATCTAACAGCTACGTTTCCCACAGATCTTATTTGGAGCTATTTTCTAAAATCCTATGGAGAAATCTCATTGCTTTTAGGTCGAGGGAAGCCATGCGCAGCTTACTTCCGGGTTTTAGGACGCCTCACTGCAGCTCTCTCGTCTCCTCTTCACACACCACACTTTTCGCGGCACACGTACTTACAGCCAATCAGCTCTGAATTATGTGAGATGACGTATGGTGGGGATGGCAGCACTTTGCCCCTATGGTCATTATTTTTTGCCACACACATTAAATAGGAAAATACTCTGAGCATGCGCAGTGTAGTTTTTACAGTCACCGTTCCCTTGGACAGTGAGAGGGAGGGGCAGGATCAGGTGTTGTCCCACATGGCTCTAAACAGCTCAAACAATAGGCACACACTGTAGACACTAATTAGAAGAACACAGACTAAAACAGCAATGAGACGAATCAGATGATTAAACATGATCTTAAAATATATTTTATATTTTAATTTATTTGTTGCATTTTGTTGTAATCATTATTTTAATACTTTCTGCTGACACTAGGTGGGGCTGTATCCCACCTGCCCCTAATGACCAGTCGCCACTGGCTTTGACAATAAATACATAAAAAAATGTCACCTGTGGAATCCGTGGCGCTGTAGAAAGCACGACCAATCATCTGAGCCGGCTACAGTAACTGGATGGCCTACCTGCCTGTCAGCCTTCCATCGGGGCACACACTTATCTCGTGCCCTCATTGGTCATGTGCGCATTCGTGTGTTGGAGGAGGGGCTCTGTGAGGACGTTTTTCTAGTTCTAGCGTACTCAAGCTGGTTTCTCCATTCTTACCTACCCTACCTTTAAGTGGATGTGGTTGCCATAATTGGTTTTTGAACTAGGGTTCAGGATTTTGACCATCGCCATTTTGGATTTTAGGCAATGTTTTGGAACCAAAAGAAGCTTAAATCCTGGAATTACATTCTTAAGTGGCAAATATATTTCAGTTTGCTGACAAATCGAAACGAGTCAAAGTTTTAAGACAAAAACGCCACTATCAATGTAGCCCCCTCCCTAAACGGGACCCTGTCTTTATAGTGTATTTAAACCAAGTGAGAAGAATACTGGCATTTTCTCATAGACCTCTATGCAACGTTACTTTTGCATGTGGCCTGCTGCTCTTTAGTTCAGTACATTTAGCATAAATGTAGGATAAGTATGAAATTCAAATAGCTTACATCCCCCTTAAATATAAATCCCACATGGTATATTACGGAGGTTATGAAGTGAGAATGATAGGGTCATTTTCTCATAGACTTTTGTGCAATCCTACATATTTTTGCACGACATTTAGCCTACTGCTCTCGAGTTCCGTAATAAAAATGGTTAAGAAAAGCATAAAGGTGGGATTAGTATCCAATGGTACCAAAGGTTATACATCAAGTGAAACACAAGGTCATTTCTTTCACCTATTTGTGCAGCCGATGCATCGGCGCCCTGTATGCAGGGGGCCGTAAGGGGGTGAGGAGTTAGCACGTCCTGTATGCAGGGGGCCGTAAGGGGGTGAGGAGTTAGCACGTCCTGTATGCAGGGGGCCGTAAGGGGGTGAGGAGTTAGCACGTCCTGTATGCAGGGGGCCGTAAGGGGGTGAGGAGTTAGCACGTCCTGTATGCAGGGGGCCGTAAGGGGGTGAGGAGTTAGCACGTCCTGTATGCAGGGGGCCGTAAGGGGGTGAGGAGTTAGCACGGCCTGTATGCAGGGGGCCGTAAGGGGGTGAGGAGTTAGCACGTCCTGTATGCAGGGGGCCGTAGGGGGGTGAGGAGTTAGCACGTCCTGTATGCAGGGGGCCGTAGGGGGGTGAGGAGTTAGGACGATTCTAATGGCCCGTGACTGACAGGGGCCCAAACTATTTTAGAACATGTGATATCTTCTCATGGGGCCCAAAACCCCTGGCAGGACATTGGAGATCCTGCATGTTTAAGGAACTGCTCCTTCCTAGACGAACAATTGGACAGCTCTCACTGATGTGCACATCCATCCACATGCTTTACTTTCTAGAGTGACTGGTGGGGCTTTGAAGCATGCATTGGGGGAGGGGGGGTTAATTGGTTCCTGCTCATTCCTCTTACCGTTTTGTTTTTCCTTTTTCCTTCTAGCACATCTCATGAATATAAAATATGGACACCCTGCAATGCGGTTGCTGGGCTGCAGAAGGTTTGAGCCGCTAATGGGAATAATCCATGAACTGGTGAGCGGAGTAATCCAAAATCCCACTGCTCCAATCTGTCAAAGACACTTCTCTTAATCCATTAAGTGTTTTCACGGGTTCACTGGAGCCAAACAGATCCTCATCGCACGATGGAGACGCTCCGTATTAATTAACGGATATCTGTCTTTCTTCATGTATTTATGTCAGCAATGTTATCTGTAATCAACGATAAAGAAGAAACCATAGAGGCCACGAAAAGAGTTTCTTAACAGGTTTATCCTTTTTATAATATCGTCTTTTTCTATAGACACACGGTCGGGAAGGACACACTTAGAGGAGATGTAAGGATAACAAACCATGTTAATAGTGAGTTGGTATGCAAACAAACATTTAAATGGCGATAGAAGGGCTTGTGTCTCTTATCTGTATCTGCATGTGTTTGTGTGGGGACACTTCTGAAGCTATTGGAGTCAGGACTCAGAGACACGAGGAGAGCTGGAGCTCTGATGGAGTCAGGACTCAGAGACTCGAGGAGAGCTGGAGCTCTGATGGAGTCAGGACTCAGAGACACGAGGAGAGCTGGAGCTCTGATGGAGTCAGGACTCAGAGACACGAGGAGAGCTGGAGCTCTGATGGAGTCAGGACTCAGAGAGACAAGAGGAGAGCTGGAGCTCTGATGGAGTCAGGACTCAGAGAGACGAGGAGAGCTGGAGCTCTGATGGAGTCAGGACTCAGAGACACGAGGAGAGCTGGAGCTCTGATGGAGTCAGGACTCAGAGACACGAGGAGAGCTGGAGCTCTGATGGAGTCAGGACTCAGAGACACGAGGAGAGCTGGAGCTCTGATGGAGTCAGGACTCAGAGACACGAGGAGAGCTGGAGCTCTGATGGAGTCAGGACTCAGAGACACGAGGAGAGCTGGAGCTCTGATGGAGTCAGGACTCAGAGAGACACGAGGAGAGCTGGAGCTCTGATGGAGTCAGGACTCAGAGACACGAGGAGAGCTGGAGCTCTGATGGAGTCAGGACTCAGAGACACGAGGAGAGCTGGAGCTCTGATGGAGTCAGGACTCAGAGACACGAGGAGAGCTGGAGCTCTGATGGAGTCAGGACTCAGAGACACGAGGAGAGCTGGAGCTCTGATGGAGTCCTGACTCCATCAGAGCTCCAGCTCTCCTCGTGTCTCTGAGTCCTGACTCCAATAGCTTCAGAAGTGTCCCCACACAAACACATGCAGATACAGATAAGAGACACAAGCCCTTCTATCGCCATTTAAATGTTTGTTTGCATACCAACTCACACAGGTGTATATCAGTACGTAGTGTCTTTACTTTAAAGAGTCCTCTCCTGCTGATGTTCAGGTGTATATCAGTATGTAGTGTCTCTACTTTAAAGAGTCCTCTCCTGCTGATGTTCAGGTGTATATCAGTACGTAGTGTCTCTACTTTAAAGAGTCCTCTCCTGCTGATGTTCAGGTGTATATCAGTATGTAGTGTCTCTACTTTAAAGAGTCCTCTCCTGCTGATGTGCAGGTGTATATCAGTATGTAGTGTCTCTACTTTAAAGAGTCCTCTCCTGCTGATGTTCAGGTGTATATCAGTATGTAGTGTCTCTACTTTAAAGAGTCCTCTCCTGCTGATGTTCAGGTGTATATCAGTACGTAGTGTGTCTACTTTAAAGAGTCCTCTCCTGCTGATGATCAGGTGTATATCAGTATGTAGTATCTCTACTTTAAAGAGTCCTCTCCTGCTGATGTTCAGGTGTATATCAGTATGTAGTGTCTCTACTTTAAAGAGTCCTCTCCTGCTGATGTTCAGGTGTATATCAGTACGTAGTGTGTCTACTTTAAAGAGTCCTCTCCTGCTGATGTTCAGGTGTATATCAGTACGTAGTGTGTCTACTTTAAAGAGTCCTCTCCTGCTGATGATCAGGTGTATATCAGTGTGTAGTGTCTCTACTTTAAAGAGTTCTCTCGTCCTGATGTCCAGGTGTATATCAGTATGTAGTGTCTCTACTTTAAAGAGTCCTCTCAATCAATCAATCAATCAATTAATCAATGTTTATTTATATAGCCCAATATCACAAATGTTACATTTGTCTCAGTGGTCTTCACAGTGTGTACAGAATATCAGTATGACAATACGACACCCTCTGTCCTTAGACCCTCTGTCCTTAGACCATCTGTCCTTAGACCCTCTGTCCTTAGACCCTCACATCGTACAAGGAAACACTTCCGGAGAAAACCCACAGTTTAAAGGGAACATGGGAGAAACCTCAGGGAGAGCAGCAGAGGAGGGATCCCTCTCCCAGGACGGACAGACTTGCAATAGATGCCGTGTGTAAATTGAAAAGATAATACATTTGCAACATAGGTAGTCCAAATGTTTGGAAATGCATGTGTGTATAATAGGAAGATGAATCCACGAGGATATCCATCCAGGAACGATGATCCAGGACCACAGCCACGACTCAAGATCCAGCGCTCGCGATCCAGGACTCAGGACCGCAGGATCATCCATGACTCCGGATCCCAGCGTATATAGACGCCAAAAGAAAGAGATGTGGGGAAGCTGGGTTAATGGGAACATGAGAGGACACAGGTACAGACAGAGAGAAGGAAGAAGCAAGATGTCCCCCGACAAACTAAGCCTATATCAGCAAAACTAGGGGCTGAATCTAATCAGCCCTAACTATAAGCTTTATCAAAAAGGAAGGTCTTAAGCGCACTCTTAAAAACGGATAGGGTGTCTGCCGCCCGAACACAAACTGGAAGCTGATTCCACAAAGCTTGATAAGAAAAGGCTCTGGCTCCCATTGTACTTTTAGAGATTCTAGGAACAACCAACAACCCTGCATTCTTGGAACGCAATGCCCTAGTAGGCCAGTAGGGTATAATGAGTTCTTTAAGGTAAGATGGCGCCTGCCCATTAAGGGCTTTGGAGGCGAGAAGAAGAATTTTAAATTCTATCCTGTGTTCTATAGGGAGCCAGTGTAAGGCAGCCAGAACATGAGTAATGTGGTCCCTTTTCCTAACTCTGGTTAGTACACGAGCCGCAGCATTTTGAATCAGCTGAAGCGACTTGACTGACTTCTTGGTACTCCCTGATAATAAAGAGTTACAATAATCCAGCCTAGAAGTAACAAATGCATGGACTAGTTTCTCTGCATCGTTTTGAGGCAAGATATGCCTGATTTTTGCAATGTTACGTAGATGGAAGTAGGCGGTACTTGAAATTGATTTTATGTGGGCGTTAAAGGATAAATCCTGATCAAATATAACACCAAGACTCCTTACAGTCTCACTGGAGGCCAAATTAATGCCATCCATAGTTAGTATATCTTTAGATAATTTGTTTCGTAGATTCTTCGGGCCAAGTACAATAACTTCAGTTTTGGTCGTGTTGAACATCAAAAAGTTTAAGGTCATCCACGTTTTTAAGTCCTTAAGGCAGTCTTGAATTTTATTTAGATGATTAATTTCATCAGGCTTGATTGATAAATATAGTTGAGTATCATCCGCATAACAATGAAAGTTTACAGAATGATTCCTTATAATATTGCCTAACGGAAAGCATATATAATGTGAACAAAATAGGTCCGAGCACTGAGCCCTGTGGCACTCCATGGCTAACGTTGGTTTGCGTGGAAGATTCATCGTTAACACGTACAAACTGAGAGCGTTCAGATAGATAGGACCTAAACCAGCCTATAGCAGTTCCCTGTATGCCAACTAAGTGCTCTAGTCTTTGCAATAGGATATCATGGTCGATAGTATCCTGCTGATATTCAGGTGTATCAGTATGTAGTGTCTCTACTTGAAAGAGTCCTCTCCTGCTGATGTTCAGGTGTATATCAGTACGTAGTGTCTCTACTTGAAAGAGTCCTCTCCTGCTGATGTTCAGGTGTATATCAGTATGTAGTGTCTATACTTTAAAGAGTCCTCTCTGCTGATGTTCAGGTGTACTCTCAACCCGTCTGATGTTATAAACTACAGGCCTGTCTCTCTCCTCCCGTTCCTGTCTAAAACACTTGAACGCGCTGTCTTTAAACAACTCTCCTGCTATCTCCATCAGAACAACCTTCTGGATCCGCACCAGTCTGGTTTCAAGGCAGGTCACTCCACAGAAACTGCTCTCATTGCTGTCACTGAGGAACTGCACACTGCTAAAGCAGCCTCCCTCTCCTCTGTCCTCATCCTGTTGGACCTGTCTGCTGCATTCGACACGGTGAATCATCAGATCCTCCTTCGCACTCTCCAAGAACTTGGAGTTTCAGGCTCTGCACTTTCCCTCCTCACCTCATACCTCAAAGACCGCACCTACAGGGTCACTTGGAGAGGGTCTGAGTCCGACCCTTGTCAATTAACTACAGGGGTCCCTCAGGGCTCTGTTCTTGGTCCTCTCCTCTTCTCTCTGTACACAAACTCGCTCGGATCTGTCATTAGCCCGCATGGTTTTTCATACCACTGCTACGCTGACGACACCCAATTAATTCTGTCCTTTCCCCCGCTCAGAGACCCAGGTCGTCGCACGCATCTCTGCTTGTTTAGCTGACATCTCTCAGTGGATGTCTGCTCATCATCTCAAGCTCAACCTTGACAAAACTGAAGTGCTTTTCCTTCCGGGAAAAGATTGTCCCTCTCTTGACCTAACTATCAACATCGGCCCCTCTGTTGTTTCCCCGACTCAGACTGCAAGGAATCTGGGTGTTATCCTAGATAACAACCTGTCGTTTACTGCAAACATCGCTGCTACAACCCGCTGCTGCAGATACACGCTTTTCAACATCAGGAAGATACGCCCACAGCTGACCCAGAAATCGACGCAGGTTCTGGTCCAGGCTCTCGTCACCTCACGCCTAGACTACTGCAACTCCCTCCTGCCTGGTCTACCTGCATGTGCCATCCGACCTCTGCAGCTCATCCAGAATGCAGCGGCTCGTCTGGTCTTCAACCTTCCTACATGTTCCCACACCACGCCGCTCCTCCGCTCCCTCCACTGGCTTCCGGTAACTGCTAGAATCCACTTCAAGACACTGGTACTTGTGTACCATGCTGCGAATGGATCTGGCCCTTCCTACATCCAGGACATGGTTAAACCGTATACCCCAGCACGTGCACTACGCTCTGCATCAGCCAAACGACTCGCTGCACCCTCGCTGCGAGGGGGACCCAAGTTCCCATCAGCAAAAACACGTGGGTTTGCTATCCTGGCTCCAAAATGGTGGAATGAGCTCCCCATTGAAATCAGGACCGCAGAAAGCTTACACACCTTCCGGCGCAGACTGAAAACTCATCTCTTTCGACTCCACTTCGAGCGATAGAATGACTAACAAAGAACTGCTAACAGAGCACTTATATACTAATAAAGGACTGGCTTATCTATAGCCAGTTGAGTAGCACTTGAAACGATTGGCTCTTTGAAACCTGATGTTCTTATATGATTCTGTTTTCCTCAAGGTTGTGTCTTCCTGGTCGAATGTACTTATTGTAAGTCGCTTTGGATAAAAGCGTCAGCTAAATGCAATGTAATGTAATGTAATGTATATCAGTGTGTAGTGTCTCTACTTTAAAGAGTCCTCTCCTGCTGATGTTCAGGTGTATATCAGTATGTAGTGTCTCTACTTTAAAGAGTCCTCTCCTGCTGATGTTCAGGTGTATATCAGTATGTAGTGTCTCTACTTTAAAGAGTCCTCTCCTGCTGATGTTCAGCTGTATATCAGTATGTAGTGTCTCTACTTTAAAGAGTCCTCTCCTGCTGATGTTCAGGTGTATATCAGTATGTAGTGTCTCTACTTTAAAGAGTCCTCTCCTGCTGATGTTCAGGTGTATATCAGCATGTAGTGTCTCTACTTTAAAGAGTTCTCTCCAGTAACTCCCCCCTGCCTCAAAAGCGATGTAAAGCAGCATAAAAACCCAATCGTAGTTCAGCTGTCATTTTGAGTTATTGCTCCACTTGGATCTACGTTGCACTCTGAATGTCACGCTTATCCGTATTTAAATGCAACCATTTCACTGCGAAATAATATAAAGCATATCTGCCAGCGCTGCACAAAGGAAGCAGCAGGAATCATTATTCTTCCAAAGAAAGCAATATGTTTCCTAAAAAGAGGAGATATTACACGGCTGCGGTCAATAGATTACGCGGTAAGACAGGCGGCGTGATGAAGTGCTGCTCATTACGTGTGTCTGAGTTAGTATCCCGTCACACGAAGCAGTGTGTGCACACAGAGGAACATCATGCTGCTTTATGTAATTATCCAAATACAGCGTTAGCTCTTGCGTTCGCCCATCTGGATGATATTGATGAATGGCACTTTTCAGGAGAAATGAGCAGCTCGGGTTGGCTCCCAGGGGTCTTTGGGTCTCCCCCAACCCATCAGAGACTGCACGGACCTCACCACCTTCAACACACTCACCTCTTCAATCTGGCTTTTAATGTGTGATCGTTTTTGTATTATTTGACTTTAACTTTAAAGGTGGGGTAGGCAGTGGCGTTTCTATATGTACCAAAGTGGTGGGGCACAAAAAACTCAGATGTCTATATATAAGCTTCTGCAGAGAGGTTCATGGCTGGTGAGGCACTGGCACTGACTCTTCAGGTTTACAAATATATTAAATCAAAATATAATATTATTTTCAAAAGCTTTTTTTGTCTGATGCTTCAATTACTTTGAAACAGACAGTTCAACAGAAGGATACGCAACAAAATGTAATTTTATCATTTAAATATTGAATTGTTCTCTCTAAGTAAGATCCTATTTTCAATAAAATTGCAGTCTTACCTTGACTTGAAGATGAAGTCCATTTGCCTATCCCTCTGGACAAACATCTCTATTGCTTTTTTGTAAAAGTCCTCCTTATCTTCTTGTAGTTTCAAAAGTCTATCATAAATCTAATCTAATCAATAGATTTTTGATTCGAAAATGATAAAAGTAGGGTAGACATGTGGATATTATCCGGCTGAACAAAACGTACATTTATCTAACAGCTACGTTTCCCACAGATCTTATTTGGAGCTATTTTCTAAAATCCTATGGAGAAATCTCGTTGCTTTTTTGTCGAGGGAAGCCATGCGCAGCTTACTTCCTGGTTTTAGGACGCGTCACTGCAGCTCTCTCGTCTCCTCTTCACACACCACACTTTTCGCGGCACACGTACTTACAGCCAATCAGCTCTGAATTATGTGAGATGACGTATGGTGGGGATGGCAGCACTTTGCCCCTATGGTCATTATTTTTTGCCACACACATTAAATAGGAAAATACTCTGAGCATGCGCAGTGTAGTTTTTACAGTCACCATTCACTTAGACCAGGGGTGTAAAACTCAATTTCATCGCGGGCCACATTAGCATTATGGTTGCACTCAAAGGGCCGGTTGTAACTGTATAAATATACATATATAAATATATAATTATATAAAATAATGTATTATGTTACATTATTGCCTCTGAATTGGATTATTATCGGATAGGGTAATAACTAACGTTTGCGCATGTCACAAAACGAGATGCATTGTGGGAAATGTAGTTTATGGGCAACCTGCTTCTGTAAAGTGGCATGTAACCGTATAATAAACGTATTATATTCTTTGCATGCTCTTGCGGGCCACATAAAATGAAGTCGAGGGCCGGATTTGGCCCCCGGGCCTTGAGTTTGACACCCCTGACTTAGACAGTGAGAGGGAGGGGCAGGATCGGGTTTTGTCCCACATGGCTCTAAACAGCTCAATAGGCACACACTGTAGACACTAATTAGAACACATACTAAAACAGCAATGTACAGACGAATCAGATGATTAAACATGATCTTAAAATATATTTTATATATTTTTTAATTTATTATTTGCATTTTGTTTGTAATCATTATTTTTAATACTTTCTGCTGACACTAGGTGGGGCTGTGCCCCACCTGCCCCTAATGACCAGTCGCCACTGGGGGTAGGTAAGTTTGAGAAACCGGCTCGAGATCGCTAGAATTTGAAAATACACAACCGGAGAAAATCTGCCACTTCCTCACAGAGCCCCTCCTCCAACACACACGAACGCGCACATGACCAATGAGGGCACGAGATAAGTTTGTGCCCCGATGGCAGGCTGACAGGCAGGTAGGCCATGTACTTTTTACAGTATCACGGCTTCAGATGACATTTTTTTATGGATTTGTTGTCAAAGCACTTCAGATATTCATTGCTATCGGGATGTTAAGAGCATTCCATGGAATATAACAACAAGTGTATCTCGAGCCGGTTTCTCAAACTTACCCACCCCACCTTTAACTATATATTTATTTGTTGTTTCTTCCTTTTCTTTGCCCTTCACTATATCTGTAAAGCGTCGTTGTAACCTGTAAAAGCGCTAACAAGTTAAATCTATTGTTATTATTATTATGTCCAGTCTCAGGTTATTAAAGTGCTTCCCAGGGGGTTCGTTAAGGTCCAACTAAAGCCATGTGACACCAGAAAAGTGAACGTCTTAAATGTTTTTGGATCAAGCAGTGTACTACACCATTAGATGGAATATAAACCAATTTAAATCTAATAAAAGGGGCTTGATTCTTCTTTTGGGGGTATTCCCTCTCCTGTAGTGTGTTTTAAAGGTTTGTGTGTGTGTCAATGGTCTGCAAAGGCTTATATCCCAAAGCTATTGAACATAGTGACATCACTATGCAACACTCAAGCTTCTATTGGAGCACTCCAACACATTGTACGTGATAGGCTAAGGGGCGGGACATCTCAAAGCTGGTTGACCAATCACTACAGAGCCGGCCAGCTAACCCATAAGAACAGACTGGGCTCTGGTTTCAGACAGAGGGTGAAAAGAGGTGCTGCAGCACAGACAGTATGAGAAAAATAAAGAGCTTTTTGAACATTAAAGCATGGAGACATGTAGAGACACTACACACTGATATACACCTGAACATCAGCAGGAGAGGACTCTTTAAAGTAGAGACACTACATACTGATATACACCTGAACATCAGCAGGAGAGGACTCTTTAAAGTAGAGACACTACACACTGATATACACCTGAACATCAGCAGGAGAGGACTCTTTAAAGTAGAGACACTACATACTGATATACACCTGGACATCAGCAGGAGAGGACTCTTTAAAGTAGAGACACTACATACATACATACCTCAGCCTGCAGTGAAACAACAACATGGTGTTCAGCACAGATTCGCTGATGTCAGAGATGTGACAGACGACTGACGGCTCAGCAGGAAGTCTGGATGCAGGTTGCCTCTCCCCCCTCTCTTATGGGAGAGTGATGGACAGCAGATCAGCCTTCATCCCGTCAGAGCGTCAGGAAGGAGCTCCAGTCATCAGCAGCACCGCACAGCTCAAAATGGTGGATTCAGATCAAAAAGCAATATTTCTTTTTACGTCGGTCTTTTTTATTTCTTAATCGTTTTACCTTTATTCGAATGATGGCATTTTTATTACAACTACCTTTTTATTTGTATTTCTGTTGTACCTATATGTTCACTTTGTTTTATGGGGTTTTATATTTTACACTGTTGCATCGACTCAGTTGTCCATTATTTATTTCATTTTATTATATTTTTATTTTCATACCTTTTACCTCCTTGTGTCTATTAACCTGATCAGATGTGATATGTTGCTGCATGTGCACCGACAGAAATGAGAGGTTCATTTTCCTGTTGTTTTGTGTTTGTTTTGTCACTCACCATTTATCTCTCATTCCAGGCTTCCTGATTGTGTCCACCTGTTTCCCTGGTGTGTCTCCTGCGCTCATCAGTGTCAGCCCCGCCCCTGATTGTGTCCACCTGTTTCCCTGGTGTGTCTCCTGCGCTCATCAGTGTCAGCCCCGCCCCTGATTGTGTCCACCTGTTTCCCTGGTGTGTCTCCTGCGCTCATCAGCGTCAGCCCCGCCCCTGATTGTGTCCACCTGTTTCCCTCGTGTGTCTCCTGCGCTCATCAGCGTCAGCCCCGCCCCTGATTGTGTCCACCTGTTTCCCTCGTGTGTCTCCTGCGCTCATCAGCGTCAGCCCCGCCCCTGATTGTGTCCACCTGTTTCCCTCGTGTGTCTCCTGCGCTCATCAGCGTCAGCCCCTCCCCTGATTGTGTCCACCTGTTTCCCTCGTGTGTCTCCTGCGCTCATCAGCGTCAGCCCCTCCCCTGATTGTGTCCACCTGTTTCCCTCGTGTGTCTCCTGCGCTCATCAGCGTCAGCCCCTCCCCTGATTGTGTCCACCTGTTTCCCTCGTGTGTCTGCTGCGCTCATCAGCGTCAGCCCCTCCCCTGATTGTGTCCACCTGTTTCCCTCGTGTGTCTCCTGCGCTCATCAGCGTCAGCCCCGCCCCTGATTGTGTCCACCTGTTTCCCTCGTGTGTCTCCTGCGCTCATCAGCGTCAGCCCCGCCCCTGATTGTGTCCACCTGTTTCCCTCGTGTGTCTCCTGCGCTCATCAGCGTCAGCCCCGCCCCTGATTGTGTCCACCTGTTTCCCTCGTGTGTCTCCTGCGCTCATCAGCGTCAGCCCCTCCCCTGATTGTGTCCACCTGTTTCCCTCGTGTGTCTCCTGCGCTCATCAGCGTCAGCCCCTCCCCTGATTGTGTCCACCTGTTTCCCTCGTGTGTCTCCTGCGCTCATCAGCGTCAGCCCCTCCCCTGATTGTGTCCACCTGTTTCCCTCGTGTGTCTCCTGCGCTCATCAGCGTCAGCCCCGCCCCTGATTGTGTCCACCTGTTTCCCTCGTGTGTCTCCTGCGCTCATCAGCGTCAGCCCCTCCCCTGATTGTGTCCACCTGTGTCTTGTTATCCTGTGTTTACGTTCCCCAGTCTCCCAGTCTCCAGTGTCAGTTCGTCTTGTCTCTTGCCATGGTCAGGTCTATGCTCTTGAAAAGTGTTGTTCCTCACTACGTGAGCGCTTTCATTTTGTTCTCAATTTCTGTCATCTCAATTTGAGATTCGATAGTGACCATTTTTTATTCATCTTGCTGTATTTTGGAAAAATAAAGTATCTTACCAATTCTTTACCTCTGTCTCCCGGGTCGTGCAATTGGGTCCTACATCCTAAGTGTCTGAGTTCGTAACAGCATTTTAAAGTTCTTAACAAATAGTCTGAGGAGAATGTCTTGTTGTTTATTTTTAAAGGCGGGGTCGGTAATTCACTTCAGAAACACTTGTTATATTCCATGGAATGCTCTAAACGTCCCGATAGCAATGAATATCTGAAGTGCTTTGACAACAAATCCATAAATAAATGTTATCTGTGGAAGCCGTAGCGCTGTAAAAAGCACGACCAATCATCTGAGCCGGCTAAAGTAACTGGATGGCCTACCTGCCTGTCAGCCTTCCATCTGGGCACAAACTGACCTCGTGCCTTCATTGGTCATGTGCGCGTTCGTGTGTGTTGGGGGAGGGGCTCTGTGAGGAAGGGGCAGATTTTTTCCGGTTGCGTACTTTCAAGTTCTAGCCACTCGAGCTGGTTTCTCCGTTCTTACCTCCCCCACCTTTAACTTGTGATGTGTCCTTCTGTAAAGCACTTTGAGCTGCATGTGTTGTGTGAAAAGTTCTATATAAATAAAAGCTTTAATATTGTCTTAAATGAACTGCATGTATGTTAGTTGTATTATCTGCTATGTGGTCTTGTGTTTAGATGCTGATGTTTACAGTCGTTCACTTGCTGTCCTTGCATTTTGATGTGAAAACACTGAAGGGTGCTTTATAAATAAACTGTATTATTGTTATTAACAGCGGATACAGTATATCTGGAGTAGAATGATAGGAATACAAATCGGAGAATCTGGGAATTAAACCAGCCATTGTTGCTATGGTGATGATAACTGTTTAACATACTGTAGTCGATGCATTTCAAAATATAAAATAAAATAAGTGCACTTCTATATGCCTTTTGTACGCCTCCCGTTTTCACTAATTTTGTTTTCGATAGCTTGCTTAATTAATTACTGATTTTAATTATTATAGTGAATATATTTATATATTTTTTTAAAGGTAACCCACTAACCAACAACGTATTGGCCCTGAAAAAACGCAGTTAATTGGCTCATTAATTGTCTCTCCTGCTGATGTTCTGGTGTAAAATAACTAAACCCTATGTTGGCCATTGACGGCCCTGCTCTCTGAATAATGGCAACGACCCCTAACTCTAAATTGGCTCGCTGTGGCGTTAATAATGCACAATGCAACAATTACATATGAATTAGCATTTAATTAGGCACTTATTTAGTGACTGGAGGAGACGCAGCTGCGTGCATTCTTAAACGGGACCTGCTGGAGGAATGTTTCCCCCTCAGGGAGTTATTCCTAATAATTATAAGCAGCCATTTTTCCATGGTGATAATAACCACACACACACACACACACACACACACACACACACACACACACACACACACACAACACACACACACACACA
>NW_027262984.1:215551-218051 GCF_902827115.2 Pseudochaenichthys georgianus
GGACGGTCTGAGAGAGGACGGGTCTGAGAGAGGACGGGAGAGAGAGGATGGGTCTGAGAGAGGACGGGTCTGAGAGGATGGGTCTGAGAGAGGATGGGTCTGAGAGAGGACGGGTCTGAGAGAGGACGGGTCTGAGGAGGAGGGTCTGAGAGAGGACGGGTCTGAGAGAGGATGGGTCTGAGGAGGATGGGTCTGAGAGAGAGGATGGGTCTGAGAGAGGATGGGTCTGAGAGAGGATGGGTCTGAGAGAGGATGGGTCTGAGAGAGAGGATGGGTCTGAGAGAGGATGGGTCTGAGAGAGAGGATGGGTCTGAGAGAGGACGGGTCTGAGAGAGGAAGGGTCTGAGAGAGGACGGGTCTGAGAGAGAGGACGGGTCTGAGAGAGGATGGGTCTGAGAGAGGAAGGGTCTGAGGGAGGATGGGTCTGAGAGAGAGGATGGGTCTGAGAGAGGATGGGTCTGAGAGAGGATGGGTCTGAGAGAGAGGATGGGTCTGAGAGAGGATGGGTCTGAGAGAGAGGATGGGTCTGAGAGAGGATGGGTCTGAGAGAGGATGGGTCTGAGAGAGGATGGGTCTGAGAGAGAGGATGGGTCTGAGAGAGGATGGGTCTGAGAGAGAGGATGGGTCTGAGAGAGAGGATGGGTCTGAGAGAGGATGGGTCTGAGAGAGGATGGGTCTGAGAGAGGATGGGTCTGAGAGAGGATGGGTCTGAGAGAGGATGGGTCTGAGAGAGAGGATGGGTCTGAGAGAGGATGGGTCTGAGAGAGGATGGGTCTGAGAGAGGATGGGTCAGAGAGAGGATGGGTCTGAGAGAGGATGGGTCTGAGAGAGGATGGGTCTGAGAGAGGAAGGGTCTGAGAGAGGATGGGTCTGAGAGAGGATGGGTCTGAGAGAGAGAGGACGGGTCTGAGAGAGGACGGGTCTGAGAGAGGATGGGTCTGAGAGAGGATGGGTCTGAGAGAGGATGGGTCTGAGAGAGAGGATGGGTCTGAGAGAGGATGGGTCTGCAGAGAGGATGGGTCTGAGAGAGAGAGGATGGGTCTGAGAGAGGATGGGTCTGAGAGAGGATGGGTCTGAGAGAGGACGGGTCTGAGAGAGGATGGGTCTGAGAGAGGATGGGTCTGAGAGAGGATGGGTCTGAGAGAGGATGGGTCTGAGAGAGGACGGGTCTGAGAGAGGACGGGTCTGAGAGAGGATGGGTCTGAGAGAGGATGGGTCTGAGAGAGGATGGGTCTGAGAGAGGATGGGTCTGAGAGAGGGAGGAGAGATCAGCTGAGCTGCACTGAGTGTGTGAGGAAGTCCGTGGATTGGTCAATTTGGACCAATCAGCGGGGGCTTAACGTAACGGCTCCACGGATTGGTCCATTTCGTTCCGGGGACCACATGACATCATGATGTCCCCGGAAGAATCAGATGGACAGTGCCGTGTCTCCAACGAGGCGTTCTGGGAGGTCTCCTCTGAGTTAGAGCTCTACTCCCTGCAGGGTGCACTTGGAGGGTTTTGACTCTGCAGGACGTTCACATGCAGAAACACCTTCATCACAACGAGGGGACGGGTCAGAACCAGAACAGCATGACGTGGACCCTTAACAACTTCCTCCAGGAGAAATCAATCAATCAAACCCTCTGTCCTTAGACCCTCTGTCCTTAGACCCTCTGTCCTTAGACCCTCTGTCTTCAGACCCTCTATCCTTAGACCCTCTGTCTTCAGACCCTCTGTCCTTAGACCCTCTGTCCTTAGACCCTCTGTCCTCATACCCTCTGTCCTTAGACCCTCTGTCCTCATACCCTCTGTCCTCAGACCCTCTGTCCTCAGACCCTCTGTCCTCAGACCCTCTGTCCTTAGACCCTCTGTCCTCAGACCCTCTGTCCTCAGACCCTCTGTCCTCAGACCCTCTGTCCTCAGACCCTCTGTCCTTAGACCCTCTGTCCTCAGACCCTCTGTCCTCAGACCCTCTGTCCTCATACCCTCTGTCCTTCAGACCCTCTGTCCTTAGACCCTCTGTCCTTAGACCCTCTGTCCTTCAGACCCTCTGTCCTCAGACCCTCTGTCCTCAGACCCTCTGTCCTCAGACCCTCTGTCCTTAGACCCTCTGTCCTCAGACCCTCTGTCCTTAGACCCTCTGTCCTCAGACCCTCTGTCCTCAGACCCTCTGTCCTCAGACCCTCTGTCCTCAGACCCTCTGTCCTCAGACCCTCTGTCCTCAGACCCTCTGTCCTTCAGACCCTCTGTCCTCAGACCCTCTGTCCTCAGACCCTCTGTCCTCAGACCCTCTGTCCTCAGACCCTCTGTCCTTAGACCCTCTGTCCTTACACCCTCTGTCCTCAGACCCTCTGTCTTCAGACCCTCTGTCCTTACACCCTCTGTCCTCAGACCCTCTGTCCTCAGACCCTCTGTCCTCAGACCCTCTGTCCTTAGACCCTCTGTCCTCATACCCTCTGTCCTCAGACCCTCTGTCCTCATACCCTCTGTCCTTAGACCCTCTGTCCTTAGACCCTC